>NW_026634133.1:88156-122480 GCF_024868665.1 Triplophysa rosa
CTTTTATTGAGATATCAGCAGATCATGCAACGCATGTACTTTTCTGAAAATATGCACACAGGAATTGATAAGAGGAATTCAAATTTTAATCTCAAGTATCCGATTCCTATTCCTTTCGATTCCGATCCGATTCCTAGCCTTTCGATTCCGATTCCAAATTGGAATTGATTTTCGATTCCCAACCCTACACCCTACCCAGCCAGCAAGCTAGTCACAAGGGTGTCTACCCCCAATCTGTGACTAACACCTAGGTACAGGACCAGATCTCTGGTTACCATAGCAACCCACACAAAACCATCAAGAAAAGACTCTTTTACAACCTAATTGAATGTAGGGAGATGCACTCGCTTTATTCACTTTGAGGACAGACATACTGTCCTACATACATTTATATAGAAATGTATATTAATTTATAACCTTTCCGTGTTTTGATGTTCTTGTTGTTATGTCTGTCTTAAACAATCCAAAGTAGTTTGAATGAATGCATCTATAACTACTAGAATTATTAGATTTGTAGTAACTCATTTAACCAAGATGATATGTAGATCATGTTTGGTGTCTAGGAGCTGCATTTGTGATTTCCTTATTGTTAATGTTTGTTGTGTTTTGGTAACTCTTTTCATATTAGTTTTATTAAACTCTTAGAAGTTTTCTTAGTGAACATCCAATCAGCTTCCACATGCAAAACACCATGTTGGAAGACAAAGACAATTAACTTTCCCTCTAAAGGTGCCATCTCCTGATTGGGTCAGTCACGTCTGTAGGATGTGACATCCTTACAGTTTAAAAGAGACCACCGTCTCTTCTGTGGTGCTTTTGGGGCTTCCATGGGGCTCCACATCCAGCACCACAAGATGCTGGATGTGGAGGTCCTGGGCTGGTGTGATTAGACGTGGTCTGTGGTTGTGAGGTCGGTTGGATGTACTGCCAAATTCTCTGAAACGCCTTATGGTAGAGAAACATTCTATTCACGGGCAACAGCTCTGGTGGACGTCCGTGCAGTCAGCATGCCAATTGCACGCTCCATCAAAACTCGCGACATCTGTGACATTGTGCTGTGTGATAAAACTGCACATTTTAGAGTGGCCTTTTATTGTGGTCAGCCTAAGGCACACCTGTGCAAAAATCATGCTGTCTAATCTACATCCTGATATGCCACTCCTGTGAGGTGGCAAAGGAGAAGTGCTCACTAACACAGATTTAGACAGATTTGTGAACAATATTTGACAGAAAATAGGCCTTTTGTGTACATAGAAAAAGTCTTAGATCTGTGAGTTCAGCTCATGAAAAAATGGGGGCAAAATTAAAAGTGTTGCGTTTATAATTTTGTTCAGTGTACATCAATGAGCAAAACCTCATCAAAAAGATTATTTTACTGACGATGTATAACTCTGATTTGTTTTATCCACCTTGTTAATGCTCTTTTAGATACTCGTAGTGCAAGTTGGCCTATAAATACGTAAAAAAGCCATAGGCTACATAAGCTGTACTTTGACTTTGAAGGATACAAATTAAAACGATAGAGGGTTCATTCACTGTAGGATATATCAATTGATTGACAGATTGATACGATCGCTTTTCTCATACACATATGCATTGTAACATGATGACTATGTAGTTTTATCTGTTTTTTTCTGAAGGTTATTGTGAGAGTTAGGTTCTGTCAGTTCATTGATAGCATAATGTGATTGTTTTTTTCCCTCTTACAAATGCAATATAAGCATAAAACATTAAGATAGACTTGTTTTATAAATCCTTTAAATGTGCTGTTGTGGTTTGGCCAAAATGGAAGTAATGGTGACTGTTAAAAACACATTAGACACAGATAAAAGTGTCAATCCATGTGGATTTTGACCATAAAGAATGCACTGTCGCTTAAATTGAGTGTGAGAAGCACAGTGAAAATAGACTTGGCGCCGAAATGATTTTCATGCTGCTTACGACTGCTATGCGAGCATGCGCTGCTTACATCTGCGGTATGAATGCTCTTATCTTTTAAAATGAGCGCCGTAAAAAAATACCCGATGCTAACTATGGCGGTGTGAAACGGGCGTTATTTCGCCTACAAAAAGAGAAGTTTTTGTAAGTCTTGCAGATGGGAGGGGGCAAGTTGGGAGTGTTTGAAGTGGCCTACCATCTTCCTGCAGATTTAAACACAGTCTGTGATGCTTTTTTGGCTCAGCACAGACTCATTCACAGCAAGCTGTAAGGTGTGTGTGCCATACAGCCCAAGCTTGAAAGCCCACAGTCCTCCATTGCCTTTATCATATTGCGTGCATTATCCCTGAGGACAACATGCACTCTATCTTTTATTATACTCCACTGCTCGAACATGGTTTCAAAAGCTTGGCATATCACTGTCCCCGTGTGAGATCCGGAGCACTCCTATGCGTGCAGCAGGACTTTTTGCAAATTTTCATCCAACCACTGAGCCGTTAGGCTAAGCATACTTATTGGACTAACGTCAGATGTCCAAATGTCTGTGGTGAAATTTATGTTTAGTCCACTGTTCTCGAAATTATGAATGTGTGTGGTGACCAAATCGTACAAGGCAGGGAGAGAAACATCGGAGAAGAAGCGGTGGCTTGGAATGGTATAATGTGGCTCCACATGCTGTACTAACCCGCAAAAACCCAGATCCTCTACCACGGAGAAAGGTTGGTCGTCGATGACTATAAATTCCATTACTTTTTCGTTTATGGCTTTAGCTTTTTCGCTGTCTCTGGAAAACGTTTTGCAATTTTCAAATGCCTGCTGAATGGGGACATCGACGCTCCGTGTTGTAGGCTCGTTGCTAGGAACTTTAGCTGCAGCTACTGCTACTGTGGCATCTTCATATTCTTTTAACACCACTTCGCCGCGATGATGACCTTTCAAGTGAGATATAAGATTTGATGTGCTTGACGCCTTTTCTCCTCATCTCGCAATCCTTGCTGAACAAGTTTGGCAAATAGCAATAGCATTGTCATCCGCTGCCACCGAGAAAAACTTCCAGACCAACGAAGACATGGTCACAGGATGATGACGTAATGAGCGCGACACAGTTTAAAGCTGCAGTCACTTCCACTCGGAAAGCGGATGAATCAGACTGATTTATTGATTTACCAGCAAGCGTACTTTATCGGATGTAGTTATCAGATTTTATTTATTTATTGGAGCAATAAAAATGACGTCATTTTCACCCATATCGGCCGATAATTTATCGGTCCGATAAATATTGTGCATCCCTAATAGAAACAAAATATTTTTTTCCTCTGAACCCCTGGCTCATGCCGGTTCAAATGCACTATAGACATCATTTTAGGTCGTGAAAAGTTTCCCGCCATTTAGAATTTTTCGAAAAACCTACTTTTTCGAATTCCTTCTAGACGGTTTGCCCACATTTCCATGAAATTTCGTATGCAGCATCTACAGAAACTGCTGACAAAAGATATTAAAAGATTTTAGATTGTCAAATCGGTTCTCATGTAGCACGTCTGTGAATTCGACGGCGAGCACGCCAAAAAGGATTTGATGCTATATCTTCACCAAAATTTCATGTATTGACACAAAACTTGGTACGTCATCGCAGTCATGATCTGGGGTAACATACACAGTTTCAGCACAGCTCCCCCTAGTGGTCCAGAGATATTAAAAATTATTATTTATTTTTGCTTATAACTTTTGAAAACTTTGGTCTAAAATCATGAGAGTGGTCTTACTTGATTCCTTGTGGCATGCAGAGTCAAAGGATAGCCAATGTTCTTCGGTCTTCCATTGTGGGTGTCGCCCATTAGGAATTTTTGTCGTAAAGTATTTTACTTAACTTAATTTTTTTTTAAATGCTTATAACATGAACAATTCGACAATGTCATTCGATTTACATTATTATATTTGTTGGCTCAAGCCAAGTACTTTGATATTAAACTTCACATATTCCACCATACTTCCTGTCCACCATATTGAATTATATGCAAAAAGTTATTTTTCGAACTTTGGTATGTAGCATCTGGAGACAGTACTGACAAAAAGTTAATCAAATGTTTTTGATTAATCGAATGGTTCTCGTATACAGCGTCAACAAATTCTAAGGCCAGCTCGCCAAAGGGTCATGTGGCTGTATCTTCGCGACACTTTTGTGTATTGACATGTAACTTGGTATGCATCATCACTGGTACATCTTGTCTACCTCATTGAAATGTCTTGTGTTCTAACAGCCTTTCCCTGTGTTTTCGAACTTCGTTTTCAAAATCTGATCATCTGACATGTTAAAAATGTTTCCTCGGTCTGCCATTGTGGGCGTCGCCCATTGGTAATTTTGTCGTAAAATGCAGTATTTTACTAACGCAATTGCAAATCGCTACGAAACATGGTATGGTTCATCAAGGTCATGTTCTGACAGAACCATTAAAGTTATAGACCAGCGCCACCTAGTGGTCAAGAGATATAGCAAAATTTATTAAAATGCTTGTAACACGTGAGGAAATAAACATAAGGTTAATCGATTCACATTAGTATATTTGTTGGCTCAAGCTTATGAGGGGCCGTATAGGGTTTAAATCAAACTTCGCTTACGAATACATATATAAAACATGTGCCTACACATATATAATTTACTCACATATATTTACATCTACATTTATTCATTTGGCAGACGCTTTTATCCAAAGCAACTTACAAGTAGGAGAGCATATAAACATTTAGTCAGCACACTAAACAGTACCGTTAGTTTACAAGGCCATGCTACTCTGAGGATTAAAGCTGGAAAGGGAGAGAATTAACTTTTTTTAGACACAAGACATAGACAGTTATTTGTTAGTCAAATAAATGCGGAATATGTATGTTTTGAGCTGTTTTTTTAAAGTTGTGAAGGATGCTGCCGTTTTGGGTGGAGGCTGGGAGTTCATTCCACCACAGGGGAACCGAATGAGTAAAGGTTTTTGCAAGTGATATTAGGTGCCTCGCTGTGATGGAACAACAAGGCATCACTCATTTTTCGACCGAAGTGACAGTATGAGATGTAGACCTGGAGCAGTGAGTTAAGGTAAAGGGGCGAATTTGTTGTTATCGTTCTGAAGGCCAGTGTCAGCGATTTAAACTTGATGCAGGCGGCAACTGGCAGCCAGTGAAGTGAAATCAGGAGGGGTGTTACATGGGTTCTTTTAGGCTGATTGAATATGGTCATGTTGAATATGTGCTTTATAAGTACTAATAAACAGCCAATATGCTAAAAATTGGCATCTAATAAGCAACTAGTTAATAGTGTGAATTGGTCCCTATACTAAAGTGTTACCACACTTTGCTACAATGTAAAGTAGTGAGTGCAGTGTGTAGAGAATTTAGCATGAGCCAAATGGTCGGAGTCATTAAATGAAGCGCCACAAACCCCCTCCACTCTCTTTTGGCCTTTTGATGTTGATTTCAAGAAACCAGGATGGAGTCAGATCTAAATCCAGGGGGCCTGGATTTAGATTGGTGCTCTCACCGAAAGTGTTGATAACACCTTTTGTTTCTCTGTGGGATATTTACGACTCTTAAGATTCAAAGCAGAGGTGAGAAGTCTCTCTCTTTTGTCTCACCTGAAACTTAACATCTGAGGCTACCCAGAGAAACTTCTCTGACAATAGGAACTTGTGTGATTAAACTGTCCTTTTCGATAAATATATCTAAATATCTAGGTTATATGTTGTCGCTCTTGCCATTTTAAATAATCTGTAATTGTTAAATAGGCAAGTTAATTCAGGCTTTGTTTGTATTCGTACCTCCAAATGAATCATGTCTTGATGCAATTCAAACCTTAGCATATTTGATATATAAATGTTTGTCTTTACAATTCCTCCTTGTTTATATATATTGTGTGACCATAGAACATTTTCTTTTCATTATGTTATAATTTGGAATGGTATTTTGTAAAGTTGCCAGGAGGTCATAAAGATGCAAATTAGCTGTTGAGTGGACAAAGAACCTCTTCCCTGCTCAACTCTGATTGGTCGATTCAAACTCAGGTGGGCATGCCCTCTCATGAGGTTAAATATCGAGCCTGCTCTGAAAAGCCTCTCTCCTCTCTTCTGCGCTATACCTGCCTCAAAACTGGTTCGTGGCGTCTCTTCGGAGACTGCCCTTTTCCTCCCACTGGGGGGGTAAGAAGGAACAATGGACTTCTGCTGCCATGCACACCTGGCTAAGCCATGCGATCACGATGCCCAGAACTTTCCAGCTGGACTGCATTCTGAAACCTTTTGAACAATTCCATCTCTACACGCGCATACAAATATTGGTCCAGCACAGAGCTTGCAAGTATCCGATTGTATATATAGAATAGCTGCGTTAAGTTTGTACCTCTTTGTTAAAGATGATTTTTATTGGTGTTCAGAAATCGCTGCCATGCCCTCTCTCTCTCTCACTCACTTTATCTCACTCTTTCTCTCTCCGCGCTCCCTAGCGCGTTTGTGTTTCATGTATTGTTTGTGTTTATGCGATCGTCATTATTTTTACCATGTAGAGTAGAGTTTAATAAACAACCATATATATATTCACCTGTGAGGGGTTTTCTGTGTTCGGCTCATATACTTGGTCACTTAAACTGTGTTTGATTATTGCTACCTTTGCTCTAAATCGTGTTTGGTAAAGTCACGTTACTTATGGCCATGAGATAATGTAAAGTATATAATATCAGTGATGCATTCGCTGGACGAATGCATACAAGTATTGTTATGCTTTATATTACCAATCAGAGACGATTAATAACGATTATTCCATGTATTTTCCTTTGAGCTAAACTAATTCCTTGACTGAAATTGATGTTTTAAATAAGTCATTTCATGAATGTGATCTTGATAGATCTGGTGGGGAACCATATTTGGTGAGTTTAGCTCATCATTATTTTAACTAGCTAAAACCGCTACAAGTGTTTCCTCTACCATTACCTTAGGGGGGGCACCCCGCCACTCCCAACGTCACCTCCCGCCCCCCTTGAAGGTCAAGGTATTTTTTTATGTTGCGTTAGATCACAAGAGAAGTCATTTAAGGTTACCTTTCCTATATAACATGTCTATACCTTGTTCTCGTATTAAGCAAACTAAATAGCATTATGGTATTTATCTTATTTACATGGCGGCATGTCATTTCTGTTTCTACGTGGTCGCACCGTTACAATTCTCCTCTGCTCTCTTTATCGGCGCGCACACACACACAGACACGTGCGCGTACATACACAGGTAAGCACACTTTCACCAGCGGACAGAGAGCGCGTGTGGGAAAATATGTCGTGTCAAACACCTGAAAAGCTGATCAAAAATTGCATTTTCATTTTATCCCTTTCTGCTCCGTGAGCGCTGCTTCTCCCACCATAGACACCAAGAGCAGGTAAATAAATGGACACTTTTTCTGTAACGCTTAAGTAAACGAAAATGCAGCAGTAATAAAGTATTTTTAGCTGTCAGTCAGTTTACTGTTTGCTATATAGGTTTGTGACAGATTATAAAACATAACATCTCGTATCTACATACAGCATTTATGATATTAATAGCATAAATAATCAGCATGTTAAGAGCAATTTCATTGTGACTCATGTTTTAATTGGAAAGAATATTTAGAATCAGTTCTAGTATGAATGGCATGGAAAGGCTGTTAGTAACTTTGTAAGTACTCCTGCTCATGATATATTTATTTCAGTTGTTACAGTTTGTTGTCAGTAGTTTTTTTAAATATTAAAAAAGACCAAAGGGACTTCACTTCAGCACCAGAGCCTACAACACATTTTCTCAGTTACCAGACCTTCTATGTTTCATACAGACTGTGGCTATATAGAATATAAAGTAAATGGTCTGATACAACATTAGATTGATTGATTTAAAATTATTTATTAAAAAAAGTATTGTCCGGACCTCCGCCGCAAAAAAATATTGAGACCGCAGCCCCCCCCCAAAGCCGTAAACCTAGGGGAAACACTGAAGTGTACAGTGTGTACAAAACTGAAGTGTACATCGTGTACAAAACTGAAGTGTACATCGTGTACAAAACTGAAGTGTACATCACATGACACCGGGGAGGGAAAATGGCTAATTGGCCCCAATTTGGACATTTTCACTTGGGGTGTACTCACTTTTGTTGCCAGCGGTTTATACATTAATGGCTGTGTTTTGAGTTATTTTGAGGGGACAGCAAATTTACACTGTTATACAAGCTGTACACACTACAGTACTTTACATTGTAGCAAAGTGTAATTTCTTCAGTGTTGTCACATCAAAATGTATAATAAAATATTTACTAAAATGTGAGGGGTGTACTATCTTCTGTGAGATACTATATTTGCTTGAACATCCGATAGTATACCTATATATGCGAGTAATTTATATACTGTATGTGTGTGCACGTATTTTATATATGTATTCATAAGCAAAGTTTGATTTAAACCCATTGGTATCAAAGTTGTCACATTCCACCATACTTCCTGTCCTCCATTACATTTATTCATTTGGCAGACGATTTTATCCAAAGCGATGTACAAGTAGGAGAGCATATAAACATTTTGTCAACACGCTAAACAGTACCGTTAGTTTACAAGGACATGCTATTATGAGGATTAAAGTTGGAGTAAACAAAGGAGAGAATGAACAACAAGATTTTTTTTTTTTTAAATAACAGCTTCCATGACTTTAACATCGGCTGTGAAAGCTGTTCTGTGTAATACACTGATATTGTGTGTGTGTGTGTGTGTGTGTGTGTGTGTGTGTGTGTGTGTGTGTGCGCGTGCGTGCGTGCGTGCGTGCGGGTTTTTATATGTTAGTGGGGACCTAAACCTGAATGCACACCAACTCATGGGGACTCGTGTCACTGTGGGGACCAAAATTTAGCTTATAAATTGTACAGAACGACAATTTTTGAAAATCTAAAAATGCAAAACGTTTTCTACGATCATTAGGTTTAGGGGTAGGGGATAATATATACAGTTTGTACAGTATACAACTCATTACACCTATGGACTGTCCCCACGGAGATAATAAAACACGTGTGTGTGTGTGTGTGTGTGTGTGTGTGTGTGTGTGTGTGTGTGTGTGTGCGTGTGCGTGTGCGTGTGCGTGTGCGTGTGCGTGTGCGTGTGCCTGTGCCTGTGCCTGTGCGCGCGCATACCTCTAAAACACTTCTATGAAGCTATGGGTTCGATCCCAGGGATTGCACATACTCAGAAACAAATGTATAGTATCATGCAATGTAACTCGCTTTGGATAAAAGCGTCTGCCAAATGCATAAATGTAATATACAGTAAATGTAAGGTGAGCATGCCAAAGGGTCATGTGGCTGTATCTTGACGATACTTTTGTGTTTTGACACAAAACTTAACAAACTGTATACATAATCAATGGCACATCTTGTCTGCCTCATAAAAATGTGGTCACTGCCCCTAAAAATGTGGTCACAGCGCCACCTAGTGGTCAAACGTTATAAGCAATTGTATTGCGTTCTAAGTGCCTTTCCGTATTTAAACCTGTTTTTTTTTTTTGATCATCTGACATGGCCAAAATATTTCCCTTTGTGCCGTTGCAGGGCTTGACAGTTGCTGTAATTGTTCACATTTCTGTTGGATGACTTTGTCACTCTTGAGGTTTGATTTTATTGAAATTAAACAAACACTGGACTGAAATGGCCACAATACATCTAGAAATGCTGATTTGAAATTAAAATTTGGAACGGTCTCTTAATGTTTACACATGTAGGTATGGATAGTGTACGTTTGGGGTTTAAAAAGCTTGTGTAACTCTCATAATTGTTGCTGTAACAGTGTTGTGCAATACTGTTACAGCATCATAACTGCAGATCTTGTTACCTTTCCACAATTTTCCACTTAGTCTCCTGTTTTTACACCTTTATAATTTTTCTTTTTTCTCTTTTTTCTGGTTTCTCTGTTTTGCAACATAATAGTTCTATTAAATTGAATTGAAATAATGTTTGTGTTTTAGAGTGACCTGAAACAGGACATCTCCACCTCTGTGCTGTGGGTTAATAGCAAACCTCACATGATCACACTGGACTACACCTTGGAACTGCCTCAGCCAGAGGGCGTTCAAACTCCCCCTGAGACAAGGTACTGAGACTTAAGCTTCCCATGGGGTCAGGTTTTTTTTGGTCGTGGTAACTTGAGGGCAAATAATGGCAATATTAGTTATATATAATCATTATAATGCATATAATAATATCAGGAATTTTATACATATATTTGTGTGTGTTTTCTCTTTGTCCTGTAGTAAATTCCGCCTGTCATACTATCCACATCGTCTGGAAAGTTTCAAGGAGATTTTAGGAGGATCCTTATTTAATAAGTGTGAGCACAACGTATATGGTGACTTTAAGCAGCACACCCCAGGGCAACAAGAGACACCCTGTTATTTCATCCATGTAGTTAAAAAGACAGCTTAAAGCTACATTAGTTGACATTTAATTTCCCCATTACTCTGCCCTGCTGCTGCTATCAACAAAAACAAGGATATTTTAACACATTATGAGGTCATATTGTGTATTTTGAAATACACATTATTATGTTTTGAAAGTGAAAGTTCCATTTAAAAATTTGGGATTTGGGATCTTTGTGCTTTATTTGGACAGATTTGAGTCTTAAATACTTAGTTCTGTTGCTTAATATCTTAACTGCTTAATTACTTACTTTTTTATTATAGCCTTAATTTCACATTCTCGTTACTTTATTTATATTTCTAGAAGGCTAATGTAAAAACCCTAAACCGCAGGTGTCCAAATTTGGTTCTTAAGAGACACTGTCCTGAAAATTTGTCCTCAAGACTTGCCTCAACAACTAGTATGCTTAGTAAACCTTGATTAGCTGGTTCAGTTTAATTGGGTTTGGAGCCCAACTCTGCTAGACAGTGACCCTACAAAATCGGACACCCCTGCCCTACATTGTCTGAAAAGAAATGTGCACACCTAGTTGACTTTCAGATAAAGGTGACCTCTTAATGTAGAACTGCTTTGCTCATCATTTTTACTTCTCTTTGAAAATTGGATTCTTTGAAAATTGGACTCTAAAAAGTGATACATTTTAAAGAATTGCGTGTTGTTTTTTACGCAAATGAAACAATGCAAATGCATTACATGATTTAAACATATAATAGTTAATTTTTCCTAAAATATTAGAAATTGTATTTCTGGCATAGGTGTACTCCAAAAACGTGTTATAAAGTTTATTTCTGCTATAATGTTTCTATTAAAAATAAATATCCAATTGATTCATTGTCCTAATTTTATTAGTAGTGATATGGGTACATATAAACTCAGCAAAAACATTTGACGAATAAAAAATGGAATCATGCAACCCTGAAAAAGTTAAAGTTTCTGGTGTTTACAGTAAGTACTGTAGTGCTTTTCACTGTTGTTAAAATGATTATGAGCTTTGCTCACCTAATAAGATTTTCCACCAAGATGTAATCTACAGTGGCAAGAAAAAGTATGTGAACCTTTTGGAATTTCATGGATTTCTGAATAAATTTGTCATAAAATGTGATCTGATCTTCATCTAAGTCAAGGGTATTGACAAATAAAATGTGTCTAAAATAATAACAACATTTTTTTGATATTGTGAACAACCAAAACAAAACTCATAGTGCTTGTGGAAAAAGTATGTGAACCCTTGAGTTAATGACACCAAAAAAGCTAATTGGAGTCAGGTTTTAGCACACCTGGAGTATCGTTAAGATAATAAGTTTGGAGGTGTGGACTACAGCTACTTTGACTGATAAAAACCCCTCAAACTTTTGCTCTGCACAAGAAGAACACATTTATGTGAGCCATGCCTCGCCAAAAAGAGCTTTCAGAGGATCTACGATCAAGAATTGTTGATTTACAAAGTTATTTCAAAGACTTTAGAAATTCACCAGTCTACAGTTAGGCAAACAATCTACAAATGGAGACACTATGGGACTGTTGCTACTCTACCAAGAAGTGGGCGCCCAGTCAAAATGACACCAAGAGCACAACGAAGAGTCTACAATACATAAAACACTGAACAAGCAGGGTATCCACAGCAGGACACCACGAAGGAAGCCAATGCTTACTAAAAAGAACATTGCTGCAAGCCTGAAGTTTGCAAAAAAGCACATTGACACTCCACAGCGGTATTGGCTAAATGTTTTGTGGACTGATGAAGCTAAGATTGAACTATTTGGAAAAAACACACAGCACTACATCTGGCGTAGAAAGGGCATGGCATATCATCATGAAAACATCCCAACTGTAAAGTATGGTGGAGGAAACATCATGATTTGGGCCTACTTTGCTGCATCAGGGCCTGGCCAGCTTGGAATCATTGAGGGGAAGATGAATTCCCAAGTATATCAGACAATTCTTCAGGATAATGTGAGAATGTCTGTACTTCAGCTGAAACTGTGTAGAAGGTGGGTGATGCAACAGGACAACGACCCAAAACACCGGAGCAAGTCCACAACAGAATGGCTTCAGAAAAACAAAATCCGCCTTTTGGAGTGGCCAAGTCAGAGCCCAGACCTCAACCCAATAGAGATGCTATTGATTGACTTGAAGAGGGCCATACACATGAGACATCCAAAGAATATGACAGAGCTAAAGCAGTTCTGCCAGGAAGAATGGGCTAAAATCCCTCCTCAACGATGTGCAGGTCTGATCCACAGCTACAGGAAGCGCCTGGTTGAGGTTATTGCTGCCAAGGGGGGGTCAACCGGTTATTAATTCTAAGGGTTCACTTACTTTTTCCACTGCCATTTTGAATGTTGAATGAGTGTGTTCAATAAAGACATGAAAGATCAGAATTTCTTTTGTGTTATTATATTTAGACACATTATGTTTGGTCAATAGCCTTGACTTTTTAAGACAATTTTTTTCAGAAAACAATGAAATTCCAAAAGGTTCACATACTTTTTCTTGCCACTGTATATGTAGCGATTTGGAAATGTTAAATGTGAGCTTACTCACCCTTTAAACGTGTAACTTAATATCTCCACCAGGTCCAAGAAGGACCGAAATAATTGAAACAAGTTATTTAAAACATCAGTTTCGGTCAGGGAATCATTGGTTTAGCTCAAAGAAAAGTATGTATAATAATTGGCATGAAGTATACATATATTAAGATGTCTGATTAGCAGAAGTGATAACAATATACATCTGTGACATTATTAACTCTACAAGTTATCTCTTGGCCAAAAATAACGTGTACCTACTTAGAGAGGTAACATAGATCAAACACATATTAAGGGCCCAAATAATGTGAGCAAGCAAAGAAACCATCATGAGTGAATACATGGGTATTTATTGAACTAACTCTACGTGAATAAACAATTAGGCCTAGACATATACGACATATATGGACAAAACACATAATACAGAAACAAACGAAGCATGAGAGAGAGAGAGTGTGGCAACCTGACAGCTAAACACTTCTGAACATCAGTAAAAACAATCACATTTCAAAGATTGACAACGGGCTCGACTTAACGTTGCTAAGATTAAATGAATACTTGCATTTTCTCAGTGTGCAAAGCAAACATCCAGACCGTCTGTGAGTCCAGGTGAGGGCAGATAGAGAATAAAGGATGGAGGGTAAGACCATCTCCAAGGACCCCCTCCCCCGGAACAGGGAGGTGTGAGGAAAGGTCCAACAGGCAGCGATGCTTTTCAGAGAGAGAAGAGCCAGGTGTGGGGTCCTCGATCGATATTTAACTTCATGAAAGGGCATGCCCTGCGATTTTGAATCAACCAATCGACATTGAGCAGGGGAAGGTTCACTTCCCCCACTCACCAGCTAATTTACATCTTTATGACCTCCTAGCAAATTTACAAAATACCAGTCCAGATTATTATATAAAGAGTATGAAGTGTTTTATGGTCACACAACATATATCAACAAGGAGGAAATCAAGAGACAAACATTTAGGTACCAAATATGCCAGGTTTGAATCACATTAAGTTATGATTCATTCTGAGGTATGAACACAAACAAAGCCTGAATCAAACGTGCATATTTACCAGTTACAGATTATTTAAAATGGCAAGAGTGCCAACATATAACAGAGATAGTTACATATATTTACAGAAAAGGACAGTTTAGTGTAGTTTGGGTCAACTACAGGTCTTAAAGGGGAGATTTTTTTCTACTTTTACACAAATGTAATATAAATCACAGGGGTCCACAGAATGTGTCTGTGAAGTTTCCGCTCAAAATTCCACACAGATCTTTTATTATACCATGCTCTATTTGCCCAGTTTTGCATGCGAGGAGAAACGCGCTGTTTTGGTGTGTGTCTCTTTAAGTGCAAATGAGCTGCTAGTCTCTGCCCCCTTATCAGCAGAAACCGCTGCCAGGGCTGTGAGCCTGTGCTTCCAACGACAAAATAAGAAATAAGGGTCACATAAAGTGAATGAGAAACAAGATCTCATCTTTAAACACCAAACACATTGTTTTCTATAAGCGAACAGACTCCTAACAAAGGCATCACGTTTTCTATACGTGAAAACACACATGACAAACCGATCGTGTATTTACAAACCATACACACTACTTTCTACAAGTGAAAGTAGCCTACCCAAGAAAGAAGAGTCACAAAGCGAATGAGAAACTACTATGTCTCGTCTTTGAACACCAAACACATTGTTTTCTATAAGCACACCTGTTTCCCCTGGGGCCATTCGCAAAGGCGCTCCGGTCCCTGTTTGTCTGGTCACGACCGCTTTCAGGAGTGAGACCTGCGATCGCGTCACGAGGTTTCACGGGTGAAATAACAAAACGGGAGGGTGAACTGGGGAACCGATTATAGCACCTAAACACAGAAAAAGTCGTATTTTTCGTGAAATGTCCCCTTTAAATCTCTCTGTTAGGCCCCACCTGGATCCTTTCACGCCTCCTCTGCTTGCTTTGGAGCTCAGGAGGGATCGTAAATGTCCCATGGAGGGACCACGAGGTTATCAATGCTTTTGGGGGAGAACCAACATTAACCCAGGGCCACTGGAGCCAGGCCTTTGATGTTGACATCAAGAGACCAGGACCAAAGGGGGTGGGGGTTTATGGCTGTTCTTTTAATGATCCAGACACAAGATCCAACAATTTAACTTTGCCAGGCTCTACAGTACTGTAAAGGTGGGATTACACTTTAATCTATATTAAATCAAGATTTATGTATTAATTCTCTATTAAACTTAAACAGGGTGTAAAACTGTTGAGGGTATTGGCCGATGATATCATGGAAGAAACGTTGATGCAAGAGATTCCTATCTTATCATTTGGTTTAGACACGCTGCAAGTAGTGCTGTAGTACTCGAGTCCGGTCTCGGACTCGAGTCCGGACTCGAGACGTTTTTTAATGGTCTCGGACTTGTCTTGGACTCGTTGGTATTTGAACTCGGACTTGTCTCGGACTTGGTCATTGGTCTCGAAAATGTTCTAGTCGGTCTCGTCCGAGTCCAGCGATATATGTTTTATTTTCTCCTTCAAAACAAAACATTGATCCGAAAACTAATGATCCGAAAACTGTTGCCGACTCTCGACTCTAGAACGAGAGCTGCGCGTGCTCATAAGTTCTCTTTTCACACAGCAGTTCAGTTCAGTGTGTGCTGTTGTTGTAACTAAATAACTCTGGTATATTGGTTCAAGTTCGCGGGACTGTCATGCACGCCAGAAAGTGAATAACTGAATTAATTTGTGGATAATATTAAGTGTTTACGGGAGACGCTAAACGGGAACGATTCAGCTGAACTGGTTCCACCGGTTCACTAAAAAGAAAGAACCGGTTCAAATGAACGATTCGTCCGCGGCGCGAACCAGCATCAATCATTCATCAGGCACGATGTCAGCGAGCAGCAGCATAATACAGATTGGTTTTAGAAACCATAATAAATGTATCGACAGTGCGCTTAAAAGGAAACTTTTTGCAACAAAACTTTCCCCGAAACATGTTTCGTAAGACACCTGCAAAGGCATCACAAAGAGAGGTAAGTTAATGCCATGTTTCAGAGTTAGCATTGCATTTGAGTATTTTAGAAAGTTTGGAAAGTAGGGCTTAAAGATAAGATTGATCGTATTTTTATTGTCATTGTGATGAACATGTTATTTAAGGATGGGCACCGACGTGCTTATAAACGTGCTTATAAAAGAGCCGTTGAGCCTCTGCTCTTTCAAGCAGCTCCTCTATCGAACATGCACGTGCACGGGCAGGCGCGCGCACGCACGCACGCACGCACACACACACACGCACAAAAGTGTTCATTGCTGCACAACCTTGCTGTTGGGAGGGCTGATAAAAAAGTTCCTTAAAAAAGTAATAAACAGTTACACTTCGGCTTTGTGACTTTAGTGCTATAACTATATAGTAAAAATAAAATGACCTTATTTTATCTGCTTTTTGATCATTACAAACAATAATGAAAATGATTATCTTAGAATAGAAGATATGCTGTCTCTTGCATCACATAAATTATCAATAGTTAAGTATGTGGTCTTGTAGTCATGATTTTTTTCTGTCTCTGTCTTGACTGTCTCAGTTGGACTCGGTCTTGACTTGGACTCGAACCTCTTTGGACTCGGACTTGACTTGGACTCGAACCTCTTTGGACTCGGACTTGACTTGGTCTCGACTAGTCCTGGTCTTGGACTTGTCTTGGACTCGACAATGGTGGACTTGACTACAGCCCTAGCTGCAAGGCAGAGGAACAGACAGAGACCCACAGAATATGTTGGGAGGATCCGACATATGTTTCAGATTTTTTCAGCAATGGTAATGACCTTCCTAGACAAACGTGCTCACATCTGTACAGATTAGACACATGCAACTAAGACAAAAAACATTAAGGGTTACAACTGAATGTGATGGTTTCACTTCGTTCTTGTCCAAGGCAAAAACAGGAACTTCTGCTTTCAGCTCTCCAGCAGCAAGTGGCTCAGATGTCAGTGCGAGACCCAAACCGGAAACAAGGAAGAGGGTCTCAGTACCGCAGAGGCCCTCCCCAAGGCGTCCTTGCAGAAGTAATGTGTGTAACTACTGTGGTAGGATGGGCCACAGATTGTAGGAAGAAAGTGAATTATGAGAGAGACAAAGGGTTTAAGAAACAGGAACTGATATTATATATAGAAATAAGGATATGGTAAAAAACTGGCCCGCATCCTATTTATCCTTTTGAAATCTGGCCCTTAAAGAAAAGTAGTTGAAGACCCCTGTCCTAAAGGATAGAGCATTTGATTAGGTTAGGCTCAAAGAGCATAAATACTGTTTCTCTCCAAAGGCATTTCATTGGAGATGCTAAGATCTGGTCTTGCTTTTAATTTGCATTGAGAATTGTTTAAGAAAAGTGGGATGATTTTGGTTTTGTTTAACCAGTGTCTATGATTAAATCAGTATTAAAGTGGAAGTTCACCCAAAAATCAACTTTGTGTGATTTTTTTACTCACCCACATGACGTTAAACATGTTTAGAGAACTTCCGGCATCTTCGGAGCACAAATAGAGATATTTAGGTGACATCCAAAAGATTTCCTGGCCTCCTCATAGACATCATGGTGTCTGTTTTTGCCAAGGTCCAGAAAAGTACCAAAGACATCGTTAAATTTGTCCATCCACGCATAGTGGCTCAGTTTAATTTTTTTTAAGAGACGAGAATGCTTTGTGCGAAAAACAAACCAAAATACTGACTTTAATCAATATATTCTCCTCTGTCTTGTCAGTGTATGGCACGCGTTCACGAGAGCACTTCGTCGTCTTCTTGGACGAGAGCACTTCAAAAGTAGGTTTGTGCACTGAATGCCGCATGGTGTTTGCCCCTATTGGATGCCGGCGCTCTGACTCACAACGCGGAAGTGCAACTCTGTGTTTACATGCAGAAGACGAAGAAGTGCTCTCGTGAACACGCGACATACACTGACAAGACAGAGTAGTATATATCGATTACAACGCTTTTTGAGGTTGATTAACTATTGCCGTGCATGGATACCAGACTGTGCATGTCATGACAAGGGCCTGAGATGTATAATAAAACATGGCATGGGTCCAAGGGACTCATTGGCCTGGACTGCAGAAGCAGAAGAACATTTTCAAACATTAAAGACTGCTATCACATGCGCTCCCACGCTGGGGCTCCCAGACTATACAAACTGTTTCACCAAATGCGGGGAGGCTATGGGTGTTGCAATGGGGGTTCTGACCCAAGAACATGGCGTTAAACCATGCCCTGTTACTTAATTATCCAGGCAATTAGACCCAATAGTTCATGGCATGCCTTTGTGCTGTGGCTGCAGTGGCGGAGATGGTTATAGATGGCTGAGAAAATTGTTTTATACTATCCTTTGATTTGTACACCACACACCAGGTGGCAGCCATTTTGCACAATTTAAAGACACAGCACATGACGGCCCAGAGGAGGTCAGGCTATGAAGCAACACTTCTAGCCACAGAAAATGTAACTATTAAGCCGACTTAGGTTTCCAGACCAGCGATTCAGTCACTGTATGGCCTATCCACATTGATAACTTAGGTGTTACCTTATGGATGCATGAATTACATTGAGAGCTCCACTTCAGCCAGGGTCTATCTGAAAGATACGCCCCTGAATGGGGGGAACACTTGTATGTAGATGGCTCATGTTCCTAGCCATCTGATGGAGTGTATCTGTGTGGATATGCCATTGTGACACAGTAAGGTGAGAGGGTGTAGGCATATCACCTAAACCATAACTCAGCACAGACTGCGGAAATAATTGCATTGCAAGAGCCTGCAAGCTCTCAAAAGGCAAAAGAGCCATTTACAGTGTGATCCAAGATTTTGCCAATACTTGGGCGAGATGTTATTTTCAGACATTCGAGGGTAAACCAATATCACATACAGAGCTGGTAAGAGATTTGCTACGGGCAGTAATGCTGCTATCTGAACTGGCAGTGGTGAAAGTGAGGGGTAATGCACAAGGAAATAACCCAGTAACCATAGGCAAAAGAAAGGCAGACGAAATGGCCAAATAGGCCACGGAACATGGAGAGTTTTCCCCACATCATAGAGCGCAGAGTAGGGATATAGAAACAATGATGTTTTCACATTTATCATGCGTGCCAGACATAGACTTGAAAATTTTGCAAAGCCAACCCACAGAGGGAGACATTTAGCAGAAAACGGATGTTTGCCAGATGCAGATGGTTTGATTAGAGATAAAAAACATCAGTACCACCAGAGACAGTTTTGGTAATGCCATTCTGCTAAGACATTACCATGGCATTTTGCACAACGGCGCGTATAAAGTCACACAGACAATGAATCGCCTGTATTCTATAGAGGACACAGCAAAAATGGTCAAACTAACTGTAGACTCGTGTTTCACATGCGCCAAAACAAACCCCACAGAAAAAACGGCACACGACTCATTAGCATTTCTAGGAGCGACTTTTCAGTGTCTCCAAATTGATTTCACTCATATGAAATGAGTGAAGTCGGAAATCTAAAATACATGCTAACTATCGTGGATAGGTGCACGATAGTTGCACTGAAATTGTTGTATGTGCCAAAGACGATGCAAAAATGGTAGTTAAAATACTATCGAAGAAGTAATTCCGCGTTTCGATGTACCCACGATGATGGAAAGTGACAGAGTCACGCCATTAAAGTCGAAAGTGTGACCGAATGATCAAAGATAAGATAACGAAGACCTGTCTGAAAACAGGCAGAAAATTACCGGACGTGTTAACAGCCATATTGGCAGAAATGAGAATGACCCCATCCTCAATGACCAAATATTCTCAGTTTTAGGTATTGTTGGGTAAGCCTTTCATGACCCCGTGGGTCAAAAGCCGTGCAGGCATTTATTTTCTAGTAAACATTGAGGTGATCCTGGATGATTATGTGGTTTCCCTCAGTGATAAACTGAATTCTGTATGTGCTAATGTTTCTTTTTATTTCCCTATTCCGTCAGATAAGCCCACCCATAACTTTGTTCCAGACCAACAGGTGCTGATTCAAAGTCTGAAACCAGTTGGGGTCGGAGAACCAAAATATCTGGGGCAAGCTACTGTGATTACAGTGACAAGTGTGTGACAGGGCACTGGTGAGAGGGCTTACGCCAGATAGAAGATCCTTGCTCTTCTAGTGGCTGAGGGGGCCACCTGTTGGCTGAACATTGGTCCTGGGCAAATTTCGTCCCATTATTAGCTTCCAGATCACCACTGAAGGTTCCCCTGTGATATATTTGGATCCAAAGCCAGTGTTCAGGCTATTAAATTGATAAATAAAATATGACTCCTGTCTAGATCATGAAGATCCACCACATTCACATGTTTACAAATTGAGGTTGAAATTAAATTTATGAATGACCCCACACGATTATATTATGGTATAGAAGCAGAAATGAGAGGTTTGAGACTAATGACATTATGAATGAGGCTGGTGTTTGTGTTATTGTTGGACATAATTGTTGCATTTATATCCCAGATAATGATTCGGATGGACATTTTATTGATCAAGGAATCCAGAATATCACCAAAGCAATTTCTGACCTGACAAGCAGTGAAAGGACTGGAAATTATTGGGATTGGAGTTTCAAAATCGAAGAGCAACTGATCTTAATTGTTGTTATTATTTCATGCATTATGGTTTTGCTTGTTTGTGACCTTGTATTAGGGCCATGATTTGCCACGCATTAAAATCATCCATAAGTGTGTTTATGAAGGGTGGTCATGTTGTACACACCAGACCAGGAGTATAGGAGGCCACGAGTCCGCGTGAAATCCGAGGACAGAGGTAAAACATCTGTTCAGATCGGATGTAGTCCTCTGATTGAGTATTTTCTGTATTATTTTCCATATTGACTCTTACTGTTTACAATTGGTGCGGGAAACTAACTGGTAAGTCATAAATGACTTAAAGGGGCCAACTGTTCGATTATTTAGTTCCCCGCACGAATGAACATGGGCAAGGCAATGGGGTCGCTGAATGCGCGCTATATCCTCTAGAAGCCCTTTTGGTGCAGAGGATGGCGCATACAGTGAGGATGACGGAATTTTGAGTCTGCCCTTATGAAAAATCCCGAACTACACCATATCATCCAGCTGGCAACGGCCAGTGTGAACGGTTTAATCGAACCCTCCATAACCTCCTTCATATTCTGCCTGTTTCCAGGAAGAGAGATTGGGTAGCCTGCCGCCCACAGGTCCTGTTTTCTTATAACACCACTCCTCATCAGGCTACCGGTGAGTCTCCTGATGTTTGGCTAGGAGCCTAGACTCCCAGTTGATTTTTTGTTGGGCAGGATTCAGGAGCCTGGTGAGGGTGGAGTTCATGAATGAATGATAGAGCATCAATGTGGATTAATGTGGCATTTGAGGGGGCACTGGAGCGTTTGAAGGGTGCTGCCAAATGTAGTAAGGAACCGCACATCCATGACACACCACTGAGGGAGGGTCAGCTGATTTACCTTTGTAATTATGGCGCAACAGGGCGCCATAAGATCCAGGACCTGTGGAGCTCGGTGGTGTATGATCTGGGTAGGATTAAGCATGTGCATCTTCGATGAAGATTCAAACGCAACAGGACTGCCCAATGATTTGTGGTCCCAGTAGTATTGAGGTGCGCAAAGTCCGTGCTGACTCAGTTTCGGCAGTGGGACGCAATGCGTCATCGGATCACTCGGAACGCCCGTCCCTTGTCCTAGGAGAGGGCCCCGGGTCCGGTGTGTGCCCGGACTCAGGTCTTTCCCCCCTGTTATGCTGCGGAAAAAAAAGGCTGAGGGCGAGGAGTTGGGGTGGAGGAGGGATGCTGCGAAAATGTAGAGAGAATGAGGGTAAGGCATCTTGTCTATTTGTAGGGGTTTTCTCCCGGGCTTAAAGATGGATGGTGAGATTGGTCATGCAAGCCAGTCGGGTTAGTTATCTGCACATGCTCCTCCTGAACTTTGTTAATAAAACATCATTTTACGAGTTCGCCTCGCATATAATAACTACAGATGGTGGACAAATATTATGCATATTTGGCGTGCTGTCCTGGGGAGAGGGCTCTGAGATCGGTGGTTCCTCTGAACTCAGAGCGCCCGCCCCATGTCTGGGAGAAGGCACCGGGTCCGGTGTGTGCCCAGACTCAGGTCGTTCCCCCCAAAAAGATGCAATTGGCGTGTGACAGCAGCTGGAACAACGTGATCCCCAAAAGAGGCTGGCTTGAGGTTGATGGCCCTTTGCTAGTCTGTGAGCGTGCGGAGTATGGAAAAGGCACCTGTGGGAGTGACACTACTGCAGTAGTGCTGGGTGCAGATAGGGCTCCGTGGGAGCGAATGGGAGAGATGCCCTCTGAGGAGAGGGTTGAGCTCCTGGGGGAAGCTGCAGCGGCCTCGTGGAAGAGGACTGGACTCCTCTGGAGAGAGCTTTGCTGTGGCAGTGATGAAGGAAGAAAGAAAGCTCGTCTGGGAGCGGCACTGCTGCGGCAGTGCAGAGTAAAGATAAGGCTCCTGCGGGAGCGACACTGCTGCTGCAGTGCTGAGTAAAGTTAGTCGCCTGTGGAAGCAGGGGTAGGGGAAGCTGCGGCGGCCTCTGGGAAGAGAACTGGGCTCCACTGGAGCGAGCGCTGCTGCGGCAGTGATGAAGGAAGATAGAAGGCTCCTGTGGGAGCGGGCACTACTGTGACAGTGCGGAGTAAAGAAAAGGCTCCTGCGGGAGTGACACTGCTGTGGTAGTGCTGAGTAAAGAAGAAGGCTCCTGAGGGAGAGAAGGCAGGGGCTGCAGCAGAGCGAGATAGAAGCGCGACGATGCTGGCTTCGAGAGTGGTGTCTGCTGCAGCAGAGAGAGAGAAGGAAGCATGGGCCCCTGGGGGGCGGTCGCTGCGGCGATACAAGTTTCGAGAGTAGTGATATCTACTGTGGTAGAGAGAGGTGAAAGCACGGGCCCCTGCAGGGGCGGTCCCTGCAGCAATACTGGCTTCTTGAGTAGTGGTGTCTTCTGCGAAAGAGCACGAGATTTAAGCAATGGTGGTGTCGCAACAATCATTAGAGACTTTCTTACTGTAACTCAGAGAACAGTGCATGAATTTAAATCATTTGAAGTGCTTGCATTGAACATAATTGTTCCAAGCAAGTAACCCATTTCTTTCTCTTGCATTGGCTCCTGTGTATAGACCCCCTGGGCCCTACACTGATTTTCTGAAATAATTGGAGGACTTCTTATCGGACCTATTGGTTATACGTTGATAAAGTATTGATTGTCAGAGATTTTAATTTCCATGTAGATAGTGCTTACGTAGATAGTGGCATTTACAGAGCTACTACACTCACTGGAATTATCTTGCTTGTTCTATAAACACTATGCAATGTGCTGTGTTTTACCTTTTCTGTGTTTTTCTGTTTTTCTTATTTTCTACTGTAAAGCTGCTTTGGAACAGTGCACATTGTGAAAAGCACTATGTAAAAAAAAGAATTTAATTTGATCGAATTGAAGCACGGGCTGCGGCGGCGATACTGGCTTTGAGTTGGGTGGTGTCTTGCTGCGGCAGAGCGTGAGATGGAAGCATGGGCCCCTGCGGGGGCGATCGCTCCGGCGATACTGGCTTCAGGTTAGTAAAAGTCTGCTGCGGCAGAGCATGGGAAGGAAACACGGGCCCCGGTGGGGGTGGTTGCCATAGTGTTACTGGCTTTGAGTTAGTTTATGTCTGCTAGGGTTGCACGATAAACCGGTTCTGGAAATTTGCTGGAACATGATAGATTTCAAACAGTTCAATACCAGAATTTTGCTTGTTTCAGTACTTGAAAAACTGCTGTTCCAAAGCTCACCGCTATGCGGCAGTATGCCACAGAACTGACGCAGAACCGGCAACATGGAAGAACAAGATGAATCGTTGTACACAAACTTTTGAGACCATTTAAACTGAGACACTGTGAGTGATTTATTACAAATTTGTCTCTTTTTACTTAGCTGAGAGATCTTTGGAACTGCTCCGGGTGTACGTGTGTTCACGACTTGCTGTGCGTGTGTTCACTACTCTCTGGATGGGTTAAATGCAGAGGTCACATTTCGGGTATGGGTCACCATATCTGACTAATAGGTCACTTTCACTTCACTTCACTTTAGATTGTTTTACAGTGTAACGTATATTCTACATGCTGCGATGCGTCTGTGCATCCCCATTCAACGGTATAAATAGCATATATAACTTTATCTCTGTTCCAGACATCTCAGTTAGCCTACTAATCATCATGAAGTTCTCTTTCGCGTCTTATATATGTTCTTATACTGTCAAATACACACACTGTTATGTCAAAAACACAAAAGTTTCACATAAGCACAGTCTTTTGGTATCGAGCCAACACTAATGTCTGCTGCGGCAGGGTTTGGGATGGGAACGCGGGCCCCTGCGGGGGCTGTCACGAGTGCGATACTGGCTCTAGAATGAAGGCGTTGGCTGCGGTAGAGTGGCGGGGACAGGTATGTTGGTGGTCGTGGCCAGTGCGCTGGTGCTAGATAAAATGGGCGATGAGGGTCTGATGGGCTTCTTTGATTAGTGAGGGATCAGACTGGATGTGCCTTTTGAAAGCTTCTGACGACCAGTGGCCCAGAGTTTGAATCTGGGGTTCTGAGAGGCCTTTTTCGGGCGGTTATGGTTGCTGCGCCTATGCGAAATGAGTGGCTGAAGAAATGGCGTGCTACTGCAGCCTGGCGACCAGAGGCCCTTTCTCGTGAGGGCATGCGCAAGTGTTTTATTGGGACGAGGTTGTGATCGAATGTGGTCTCATGTGGCCGGACCTATATACTGAAGATCTGGGAACATTGTCCGCTTATCTGGCTGGGGACCGCCCAAGAGCCTGTATGACTGTCAGGTATGCAATGATGTTTCATTTCGCACGGCAAAATGTTTATGAGCGTAGAATGTCACTGCAATGACAAACCGTTGTGCATTCACTAAGGTTTCAAAAGTTTATGACAACCATTATGAGTTTGTGTCATGAACCTCGCATGCTTTTAAGAATCCAGCGTTTAGTCGATCGTGATGAATTCTCATTGTCATTAATATGAACACGACTGCTTTTTTATTCAGTTGGATGGCTTTGTGTTGTTTCCGGGCGGTCCGTTAAAGAACACAACCTGAATGCCACCCAGAAGCATTGTTAAATTCAACCACTCACGGGACGACTTACTAGAGTTAGATAAAGGAACAGAGGGAAAAAAAACAGAGGATAGAGATAAAGATATTTTTTGAAAATAGAGATTGTACTCACCCGGCTTCTGCTGCAGTTAATATGAATGCTTTCATATGCAATGGTTGCTGTATGGTGCTCCATTTCGATGCGACTAATTGAAATCTATTAAACTTATTGTTAAAAATAGTAATAAGTTATATTAGGGTAACGTGGGCTTGTTTTTTCCAGGTCTATGCAGAATTTAAAAGAATCACTGGAGGAAACTGCACTAAACTTTCCACAAAGCCTTGGAAGTCCGTGCTAAAGATTCAATTCAATTTTATTTATATAGCGCTTTTCACAATGTGCATTGTTCCAAAGCAGCTTTACAGGAGAAAATAAGAAAAACTGAAAAACACAAAAAAGGTAAAACACAGCAGTGCATGGTGTTTATAGAACAAGCAAGATTATTCTAGTAAATAATAGTAGTATAATCATATACCTTGTGTCAAAAGTTTGATTGATAAATGACCCCACCTGTTGACAGGCCTTTGACCAGTCACTCAAATGGTGACTTTTATGGCCTGTCAATCTTGATTACATTTATGTTTTATGGCTGTTGTTGGGGACTCCTCTGTCCCCCACCCTTCCTTCAGTGGGGCTAACTACCTACACACCCCCTCATCACTCCCTAATCAAAAAGTGTGTTTTTCAGCCTGTTTGATTTTACTATAGTCTATTTGTGAAAGACGGTTGTGTTTGTAAATGAGAGAGAGATAAAATAAATATTTATGTGGGGTTTTCTTCTAAGAGTGTGTTGTTTCCTTGTTTTATGGCTTTTATCATGCAAAAGAGTGAATTGAGACTTGAGGTTTGCAATCTTATCAAAGTGTGACTGTCCCCCTACTATCCCAGGCAAGTCATTTTGACCAGTCAATCAAATTAGGCTGGGTTTTTTATGATCTGTCAGTCTTGTTTGACAGTTTATATTTTATGGCTGTGTTGTTGTACCCCCTGTAATTGTCTATCTATCCCCTGGCCTGGGTGTGTTTTGTATGTGAGGTTTTCTTCTAAGAGTAAGTTGGTTCCAGGTTTAAGATTTTTATCTGATAAATGATTATTGTGTTTGGGTCAGCATTTTATCATTGTGGCATATTTGAATCAACGACATGCCCTGACATGTTCTTCCTGGTCATGGAGGAATCGGGGAGTGTTTTTTGTTAGCACCTCTAAGGGGTGCGTTTCTAACAAATGGTATAGTCTTAAGACAATGAACCAAAAAAAGGTTTGGGTTTCCAACCTGACTGATTTTCTGGATATGTCTGTGTGTCTACGATCTGGTGTGACAGAAAATCTTTAATGTTTGTGTTAGTGACTCCTTTTGATCATTTTGGCATAAAAAAATCAAACATGTACTACATCTGGTTTACGGTTAAACTTTTTAAAACCAGGAATAAGAAAAAAACTAGTAAATATCTTCATCTTCAATTTGTTTAGTTCTACACTGTTTTATTTAATAAATGTTTAGTTTCAGATAATATCTCAAGATCTACAAGGACAACCCGTTCTCACTCCCGACTCGTCACATATTTATGCTCGGTCAGCGCCCCACTGCGTCACTTTTGACCGCGCAGGGTACTCCTTTGGCATCGTTTTTCGACGAACAGGGAACTGCGTTGTTGTTTTCTAAATGCTCCAGACCGAGATGCGTGCTATTCTTAGCATTTCATAATTATTTATGGTTTTAATATTTTGTAGCACCTAACCCCAACCTCACCCTAAACCTAACCCTAACCACTTCTCAGCCATATAAAACACTGTAACCTGCATACGGTTACTTGGTTGTATTGTATTTTTCTAAGTGGTTTCCTAGGGTGTCATTTCTGGCTCATACCGCCAGGGACCTAGAGGGCGCTAATTAGTAGAGGTAACCGTATATAAGGCAAGACTACCATAGAGCAAGAAACAGTTCGTTTGGTAGAGGGGAACTATGGTTGACCTCATGCTACCATTGAATATACTTGAAAACCTTTCTTTGAGAACTCTAGGAGTTGTAGCTCAATTGTGAGTATGGTTTGCTGTATTTATTCAGTTGATTTGTATGAAGTGAAGTGAAGATTATATTATTGGTTATTCTGTTTCTTTTATAGAAAGGTTCGTTTGGTAGAGGGAAACTAGCGGTGACCTCATGCTACCATTGAGTGTAATTGAAATCCTTTCTTTGAGTTGTTGCTCAAGTTTTCTATACGAGGCATTCTCAAGATTGGTCTATGGTCCTGATTGGTAGTGCTTCTTCTCGTCTATGTGACGATAGCACTCTTATGTATGAGGATTGGTCGTCTTTTGGAACGTTTGGGGCATTATCCTGTGGATTTCTACTCCAAGCGAAAGAGACCGCTAGCCACATGCTAAGGATTATTTTGCCAGAATTCTTGGGTGCAGGAGACAAAAGCACGATTATTGCAACGTACTCAAATCTCCAATGATTTTCTATTTCAAAGACTAATTCATCGAGTCATCATCAAGTCTGGATTCCGAACGATAAGTTCAATTCTTTTCCTATTCTTTTCCTTGACTCTTCTATGGAACTAAGAACATTTATTATCAATATTGGGTTTCTTCATATGGTTGGTGGTTTTTATGTGGGTTTATATGCAATGGTGTGATGAATAAAATACAAAAAGACATGCGAATAAAAGTACAGTCACAGGTATTTATTGCACAAACTGACCAAAAGCATTACAAAATATAACAAACAACTCGTTTCGCAGACCTTTTTGCACCAAAGCCATACGATAACTTTACATGAAGATGCCGTGCGTTTCCGTGAATACATGAAGTCGGCTCCCATTCAAAAGATAAACCGGAACAGCTAGATGCAGCCGGTTGCGGGAGCCAATACCGTTTCACGTTAAAAGCCAAGGAAATGACGGGATCGGTCACGAGACACGGGAGAACCAATGGCATCGAAGCTGACGTAACTTCCTCAGGCGGCAAATATGAACGTCGTTCTTTTTGAACGACATTGTGACTGCTTGTATCGTGTGTTTTATATTATGATAATAAACTGTTACATTACTTGCCAACTGTCTGAATAGTGTCATGTAAACGCAATTATCCTGCAGAACCTATGCAGACATTGTGTCTTGTGAAACGCTGTAAATGGTGTTTTAAATGTTTAAAAAACATAATAGAGCTCCCAAGAAAGATGTGCTCTGGTTTCAGCTTTTAGAAAGTTCTTCATTTAAAAGATTGAATGTTACCTCTAGATTTTAGCCTAGTTTTATCTTATTTAGACACACGTTTTGGTCTTTTTTTATCTTCTTTTCTTGATTGCTCTATATGTACTGGCAAAACATGCATATCAGTAGCATTTTAATTGACCTACACCTTATGTCTTTCAGTGGTGTAGACCTGCATCAACAAATGCTAACTCCATGTGCATTACCCAACCCAAATCTTACATGTTACTTGAGGTAAGGATGGGTTTAGTCATATAGATACACTACTAACATCTCTATAAACCAGTGCTTCAATAAATGAATCCGTTGATAAATAGCTAATTACTTGAAGGATGGATATATGTTTTGTGTTGCCATGTTGTCCATATAGATATGCATTAGGAAAAGAGTATGTGATTTAAACCTACTACTATACCCTCAAATACAACGTATTTGTACGCAACGTGGATCTCTCACTATCAAAAGTTTTGCTCAACTTTTTGACATACAAACATACATGTTTTACTACACGAGTTTGTATCCTCACCAAGTGAATGTCACACACATTTTTTACATATCTCAAGTTGTTCTCCTTTTGTAAACTTTTTGTATAGTTCAACATTTTGCATTTAGTAAGCACAAAGTTGTCAGGCTTTACACTTACATTTTTTTAGAAGTAGTTTTGTTTGTCACTCTTTTGTGAATATTTACAAATGACATGTGCCTTTTTTAGAGTAATCTGATGTGATGTGTCAGTTACGTTTGTTAGCTTCATTACATGTTTTTACTATAACGAATGAAACTGATGGTCGGCATTTCAACTGCTAGCCAGTAAATCTAGGACAGCTTTTTCATTTTCTGACATAAGCTACAGAAAGTGATAACACAGACATGGTAAGGCTACGGATTTGTATTTATTTTATTATGTAAAGTTTCTCATTTTTTTTCATAATGTTTTCATAAGTTTTTTTTCAGCTTTATTTTCTTACTTTACCACTTCTTAGTTATAATTCGTTGCACGGTTACTTCTTTTCCGTTTTTAGTTATACTTGTTCAGATGACCTTTGTTTTAAATAGCTCTAAAAATCTAATTCTTCAGTTTTGACCTGTTCATTGTTTTGAGTTCTTGTTCAATTGTCTCATTTCCCTCACTGATTTATCCAAAATTTCTCGCTTTAATGCTGGTAAGATCAGCTGTTTTCTCATAGTTCGAGCCATGTTTTAGGGTTGATGTATGATTGCTTTGATTTAATAAATAAAACAAGTATTTACATCCAAAACCTTCTTCATCTTAATGTCTCCCTTTATTGTATTACACATCTAGTATTTTTGCTATTGTGCATGTATGTTTATTCTTACACATTGTCAATTGTCAATATTTGGCACAAAATGTACATGCAATCCCTATGAGCTAAATATGAGGTTGCTATGCTGTAGATCAGTTGTATTTTACTAAACAAAGCATCTATTCACAGCTTGATTTAGGAAAGTTTTTTAGTGTCAAATATCGGGCAGAGAAAAACCTGTTTGCTTGGAATATACCCACTTACAAATTGCTAAATGTAATCTGGTTACAAGAATTACATCGATTGTCAACACAATACTTTTTACATTTTCCATGAAAGTCCTACTTGCTTATTAACATGCATATTGGTTGTATATTAGTATGTTTAAAACACATATTAATGCTTTATTCTGCATTGCCTTATTCTACATTCCTTAATTCTACATTCCTTAATTCTACCCAATACCTAAACCCAAAAACTACCTTATAAGCAGTAATTAGGAGTTTGAGGCAAAAGTCATAGTTAATAGTTAGTAAATAGTGAGAATTGGTACCTATTCTGTGTGACCTAGTAGTCTGTATAAGCAGGTTTTATGGCATTTATAACAGCAAATAAAGGAAATATATATATATATTGTCCTGATTCCAGAAACTAATGAAAACGAACTATCTTCCAATGCAGTGTGCATTATTCATGCCGCCGTTCAGATTAAAAATTGTTAAACTAAATTAATTCCTGAAACAGAACTAGTTACACTGCAAAAAAATGACTTTCTTACTTAGTCTTTTTTTCTTGTTTTCCAGTAAAAATGTCTAAACTTTCTTGAATCAAGAAGCATTTTCTTGATGAGCAAAATGACCTAAGAAAATAAGTCTAGTTTTTAGTAAAAAAATATGAAATTTCAGTGAATTTGTGCTTAAAGCAAGCAAAAAAAAATTGCCAATGGGGTAAGAAAAATAATCTTGAATTAAGGTTTACCTTTTTCTTAGTCACTCAATTCAAGATTATTTTTCTTACCCCATTGGCATTTTTACTGGAAAACAAGAAAAAAAGACTAAGTCATTTTTTGCAGTGTATACCATAAAATTGCTGTTTCATTAATCAAGCAAAAACAAATTTTGATTTTTGGTTTCCCACCTATCCAAAATCATAAAATTTTAGCACAATCTCATCCATATTAAAAAATGTCTAATAATATTTTTTAGTGTACCTTTGAACAATCGAGTAGCCTCTCGCTGCGGGCTGCGGTGGATGTCCAACCCGCCCCACATCCAAGTGTGATGCCATAAGCCACGCCCATGTAAAATACATCACATTCTCATTAACATTGAAGCAGTAAGACGCCAACACAGTAGGTGGCGATAATAGACATTATTGTTTGTGTTACCTGAAACACGAAACCTTTACCCTAACCCTAACCCACACCCTTAACCCTAACCTTACTCTAACCATCTAAACTGCCTATGATTGTTAAAATTGACAAACACGTTTGGGTGATGACGTCAGACTCGAAACACCAAGGATTCAGTGAGAGCCATTTTTTGCACATGCGTACGTACGTTTAACCGGGTTTCTGGGGCGGAACACTTGTTGTGAGTATTGGACATGGGCGTGGCTTATCACATCACACTTGGATGTGGGATGGGTTGGACGTCCACCGCAGGCAGCAAGATGTACTTGGAACAATCGCCTACACATTGAACCGTGACAATGATTTGTGAAGGGTTAATGAGTTGCTGACACGCACTAGTGATATAAAAGATTTTGCAGCTACATGTTTGTTGTTTTGCTCTTTGGTGGCATTGATAGTTCTGGTTTTGTGGCTGATTTTCATCTGTTTATGAATTTGCTGAGGTCCCAATCTTAAAAAATACACAAAAAGTTGTTTTGAAGTGATATTTAGAAATGTTACTGTCCTTACATACCACATGTGCTGCATTTACTTTTAAGTAGTACATCTTAGTAGTAAGTAAATTTAAAACACTTGTCACTCTTTTGTACGGTGGCGTATTGCTGCCACGTACATTTTATTTTTTCCACTCAATTATGTCCTTAAAACTAGATAATGTCATTTAAACGAGATATGTCCTTAAAACGAGATATGTCGTTAAAACGAGTTAATATATCGTTAAAACAAGTTAATATGTCGTTAAAACGAGATGATATGTCCTTAAAACGAAATAATATGTCGTTTTAACGAGATAATATGTCGTTAAAACGAAATAATTTTCTTGTGTAAACAGTACATTTTTCCCATTTTAACGAGATGCTATATCATTTTAAACAACATATTTTTCTCACTTAGGTTTTCATTAATAGACAATTCAAAAGGAATTGCATGAATTCGATAAATTAATTCATTTTTTTGACGAGATGGTTCATTTAACTGAACTGATGCTATTAACTTAGCTATTAAACTGGAGTTTAATAAGATAAAACAATTAAAACTGTTTCCATTTATTTAATGTGCATGCTTGTCAGCAAGCCCGTTCTCTGTTCTGCAAAGAGCCACACTCTGGCATCATTAAAACATTAACGGTTATTTCATTTTACCTCACTGCATGATATTACTTTAGCGATTTATTAATATTCTTTTCTTTATACCTCACGGATGTGAGAGTAAACATATATTTGAATGATTTTCGATCGATTTGGCGCGTTTAAATGAACGGACCCTGATGTTTGCGAGTGTGACTGAAGAAGCTTTTGATAGTTGTATCTAAAAAAACGGACATCTTGCTTAACTTATGGTTAGACAAGAATATAATATTAAGCTTAAAGATAATATTTATTCATCTCCGTCAATAAATATCTGCTTTGAATCCTCTACATTGTGTTGAAGTTGACCGACAGAATGGGGTTTGTCTTGAGAACCTATCATCTTCTGAGTATTTAGAAAAGGCCAATGAAAATTGGTGAATGAAATTTGCATGCCGGGCTCCTCCCCGGATGTCCGGGTATAAGAGGGAAGCCGGCGTGCTCATTCATTCACCTTTTGTTCTTCAGAGCCTACGCATCTGATGAGCTTCTCTACGATCTTTGGTGATCATTTTTCTGCTGGAATCTCTGACGTGGACAGCGGACGGTCCCTTCCTGCAGTGACTCTCCCCTGGGCGTCTCGGCAGTTCCGGAGGTGTTCGAGCAAATTTCCTTTTTAAAAGAGCAAATTTCTCCAGCGTGGCATGTCCCGCTGTTCTCATGGGTGCAACACACTCATCGAGGAGGGGGACGGACACGATGCCTGCTTCCAGTACGCTGGGGCAGACGTTGTGGATACGTCCTGCCCGCACTGCGGGCGGTGATGATTCAGACGTTGCGTCACGGGTGGCTGTGTTCCCACGGGACTCAGCCACCACCTCGTTTGCTCCCGTTCCGTGGCGGCAGGACTACGGCCTGCCGTCCGCTAAGGCAAGCAGCGAGGGTGATATGAGGATTACTGTGAGCGATAATCCGCCAGCCACTGGCTCACGGACCGTTCGCACCTCGTCTTGCTCGTCTGACCGTTCCCCAGGAGACGGTCCGCCTTCTTATTCCTCAATCACGTATTCGGACACGATGCGTGATGATGAGATGTCTCTTGCAGCATCGGGGGGTGACGTACTGCCATCCGACTCTGACGATTCCACGGGCTCCCTCCCTCGGGGGGTCGAGCCCAGGAAGAAGCGGACGTCGAAATGTCAGCCATGCTTTCCCGGGCCGCCGTGAGTGTTGGGTTGCAGTGCCAGCACTGCCTTTCCCGGCGCTCGCGGCTGGCTACATGGCGCCTCAGGTTTGAACGCGGCTCCAAGCCGCGCCCGCCCCCAGTGCCATGTTTACCGGAAGTGCATGAGGAACTTAGTAAGACCTGGAACGCCCCTTTCCGGCACGTTTCAAACAAAGCTCCGTCACCCTCTCTTCCCTCGAGGTTGAGACAGCTGGAGGATATGTCGTTGTCCCCCAGGTGGAGTATGCCACCTGGGGGGTGCTCAACCTAGACTCCCGTCCAAAGCATGTGATGTCTTGACCTAGACTCCCGTCCAAAGCATGTGGTGTCTCGGCATCTCTGGTGTCGAGAGCTTACATTGCGGCGGACCAAGCTGCCTCCTCTCTCCAGGCTATGGCTCCTGCCAGGCCAGGGTGTTGAGAGAGCTCCACGAGGGTAAGACCGACCCAGCGCTTAAGCAGGAACTCCGCACTGCCACCGACCTCGCTCTACGGGTGACCAAGGTGACCACGCGGGCCCTGGGTCGGACGATGTCAAAACTTGTGGTCCATGAGAAACTCCTATGGCCGATCCTTGCGCAGATGAGTAACGCCGAGAAGGTCCGCTTTCTCGACGCACCCGTCTTGCAAGGGGGGGCTGGTTGGTGTTACTGTCGAGCCGCAGCGGCCCCGCTCACCCCCGCCCGTCGGGGGTGCGCGAGACCTGCACGCGGCCTCCCCTGGAGGGTTCTCGACAGTAAAGAAGCAGTCCTCCGTGCCGCGACTCGGCCGCCTCGGCCATCGAGTCCCATGCACTGTCTGCTTCCCAGCAGCCCTGGTCCTCTTCGACGCCCTCCAGCTCTGGCGCCCCCCACTCAGGCGGCCCCGCCTGGAGGAGACAGCGAAGAAGAGACCATAGCCCCATCAGCAGCCGCGGTGAAGCGGCCCTCATGGGAAGACCTCAGGGGGATCGAGGCTACCATTGGGCCCGACCCCAGCCACATCGCTGGGAAGTCGGATAGGGACGGATCCTGCCCCGTCTCTCCATCTGCTGGCCCCCTCC
>NW_026634133.1:123190-139501 GCF_024868665.1 Triplophysa rosa
GTCTTCTGTGTTTTCAACCTTTTCTTGTTTCTGCAGGTACAACTTTAATTATTTTGCTTATAGTCAATATGTCTCATGTACAGCTGCTTTGTAACAATGAAAATTGTAAAAGCGCTATATAAATAAAGTTGAGTTGAGTTGAGTAGAGTAGAGTTGTTGGTTGTGCTACTTGCATTAAGGAGGCTACTACCTCTCGTGCAGGGCAAGCACGTGCTTGTCCGGTCGGACAGCACAGCTGCTGTGGCGTATATCATTGGTGGCATTCGCTCACGGCAGCTAACATGACTCGCCCGGCGCCTCCTCCTCTGGAGTCAGCAGGTGATCAGTTACCTGCGGGCCACACACATCCCAGGCGTCCTGAACCAGACAGCCGATGCGCTCTCTCGTCAGTCGACACCTCACAGAGAGTGGCGACTCCATCCCCGCACAGCCGGCTCATTTTGGAGCAGTTCGGCCAGGCACAGGTGGTCCTGTTGCCTCCCCAGACTCCACCCATTGTCCGCTTTGGTACTCCCTGTCCGAGGCAACCCTTGGCACGGATGCCCTTGCACACAGCTGGCCGTGGGACAAGCGGAAGTACGCTTCCCCCCAGTGAGCCTCATTGCACAGGTCCTGTGCAAGGCCAGGGAAGAGGAGCATCAAGTGGTACTAGTTACGCCCCTTTGGCCTAACCAGGACTTGGTTCTCGGAGCTAAGGCTCTGACAACAACTCCCCCCTGGCCTCTCCCCCTGGCGAACTGCTTCCCCAGGGGAAGGGGCACGTTACAGCATCACAGGCAGAACCTGGTCTCTATGTCTGGATGGGACGAGGAGATCCTGAGTGACCCACCCCCGGTCTGGTTGGGACGTCACTCAGGCTAGGGCCTCGGCCACTGGGCGGCTATACGCCCATAAGTGGCACCTCTTCTCGTCCTGGTGCTCTTCTCGGGAGAAGACCCGCGGAGTTGCTCGATCAGGTACGAGCTGTCCCTTCCTCAAGAGAGACTGGGGAATAACCTCTCCCCCTCCACACTGGGAGTGTATGTAGCCGCTACGGCCGCTCATCATGACCCAAGTGCTGGTTAGCCTCTGGGACAGCACGACCTGGTCATTAGGTTCCTAAGGGGCGCGAGAGGGTGACCACCTTATCCGCGCTCCGTACCCTCTTGCGACCTAGGTGGCGGGCCTCAAGAGGCCCCGCCCCCTTCGAGCCTCTCGGAGTTGCCGCTCTTTCTCACTCTTGATAAAGACGGCTTTCCTGATGGCGCTCACCTCCAAGAGGGTAGGGGATCTGCAAGCACCCTCTGTGTCCACAGATTGCCTAGAACTCGGGCCCGGGATTCTCACGTTATCTTGAGACCCTGCCCCGGCTACGTGCTCAAAGTTCCCACCACTCTTCCGAGAGACCAGGTGGTGAACCTGCAAGCGCTCCCCACCGGGGAGGAAGACCCAACCTTTCCATGTTGTGCCCAGTACGTGCACTGCGCCTCTACTTGGACCACACGCAGAGCCCAGAAGCTCTGAGCAGCGCTTTGTCTGTTTTGGAGGTCAGCAGAAGGGAGGGCTGTCTCCATACAGAGGCCGGTGCACTGGATCGTGGATGCCCTCGTTATGGCATACCGATCTCAATTCGCCCCTGCCCGTTGGGAGTGAGGCACACTCCTCATGGGCACTGGCTCAGGGCGCCTCTCTAGCAGACATCTGCAGAGCTGCGGGTTGGGCTATGCCCAATTTCTTCGTGAGGTTCTAATACCTACACGTGGAACCGGTGTCAGCCCGCATCCTGGCAAGGTGTAGGACCGGCAGCCGGTAGGGCGTACGCCTGCGAAGCCCTTCCCGCTTCCTTAGGGGGATCAGCGGCTATTACGCCTCCCCTCTTTCCCCCACTGGGTAAAGAACAGGCATTTTATCCATTACTAGCACCTTACTCGGGGCAGGCTGGGCAGAGCAGCCCTGCCCCCTTAGGCCTGGGAACAGTTGAGTTATCTCCCACATAGCTTTAACCGGACCTATTGCTCCAGACGTGGTAACCCCCCCTCCGTGGGCTGTTCCGTCTGATGTATCCTCATGAATGGTTCCCACCTCGGCAACCCATGACCTCCCTAGGTGGACTCCCACCTTGTGGTTAACTTCTGCAGTCCGCACATTTTCCCATGAGTTCTCCCCTGATGGTGAGATCATGTGGTGTCTCCACTAATTCCTCGGGGGGAATAATGCTTACCCAGTGGCCCTTACGGTGCCGGGCGGCTTCTCGCCATTTAGAGAACTAGGCCTCCGCCCGTGATGGCCGGTGGCAGGGGCTTCCCAACTTTGTGGTAAAGCTCTGGGTCCCCATTTCTCTCCACTGGATGGTCATAATTTTGCGTTAGCGTCTTCGTCTGACTCGCCCAGGCCAGTCAACGTCGCTCCGCTAGAAATTGTGACGCGGCTCAGTGCTGTGGCGTCTTGCATAGGAACCCCATTCTGTCGGTTCGACACAACGTCGAGAGACCGACAGAAAGGGAACGTCTTGGTTACGGATGTAACGTCGGTTCCCTGATGGAGGGAACGAGACGTTGTGTCCCTCATGCCACAACACTGGCCGCCCACCCTAGCGGTCGGGGGAGGATGCTTAAGGCTCCTCAGACCAAAGGTGAATGAATGAGCACGCCAGCTTCCCTCTTATACCCGGACATCCGGGGAGGACTCCGGCATGCAAATTTCATTCACCAATTTTCATTGGCCTTTTCTAAATACTCAGAAGATGATAGGTTCTCAAGACAAACCCCATTCTGTCGGTTCGACACAACGTCTCGTTCCCTCCATCAGGGAACCGAGGTTACATCCGTAACCAAGACGTTTTCACTCTTTGCTGCTCTCACGGCGTGATTTTATTCGGTTCCCCTAGCGTTTCACGCAATGTAGAGAGACCTCTCTCGAAAGGGAACGTCTCCGGTTACTGTCGTAATCTCGGTTCTCTGAGAGGATGGAACGAGACATTGCGTAAACCGCCGTGCTCCATTCTCAGATCGTCGCGCTGTAATGATTCAGTCGTAGGAAGGCCATCGACGACCAAGGGGTCAGGGTGCGCCGACAGAAGGACGTGATGACCATACGCCTGCTGCCGGTGTGCCACGCTCTCCAAGGAACCCGACTCTGTAGCCAGTGTTGGAGCGGTCGCATGTGCATCAACCTGAGGGGGACCACCCCCGCCGAGGATGCCATGTGCCCCAGGAGCCTCTGAAAATGTTTCAGGGAGACCGCCGGCTCAGCGAAGATCTGGAAGATCAGCGAAGACCTGGAGCTGCTCATCAGATGCGTAGGCTCTGAAGAACAAAAGGTGAATGAATGAGCACGCCGGCTTCCCTCCTATACCCAGACATCCGGGGAGGAGCCCGGCATGCAAATTTCATTCGCCAATTTTCATTGGCCTTTTCTAAATACTCAGAAGATGATAGGTTCTCAAGACAAACCCCATTCTGTCGGTTCGACACAACGTCTCGTTCCCTCCATCAGGGAACCGAGGTTACATCCGTAACCAAGACGTTTGTCGTCATCACGTTAAGAGTGCAGCTTGTATATAATAACTGATACAGAGAAATTGTCTGGTAAAATGCAAATACAAACACTATTAAATACGTCAAACAAATGCTTTTGATTTAAATAAGGTTTCATATTGGAATATTGTAAAGTAAAATATTTAAAATGATTAAAATGAATGGACTTTATGAAATTCGGTATTCAGTAATTTTTCAGTATTTAAACAATACCTTTTATGAGCCAAGCGATGTCTGGTTCTTTACAGCAAACCTGAATATTAGAGCCATATGACAGATGTGTCTTACCGGGAACTGTGTTATTGATATCTGGTCAGATTCATACAAATTTGTTGTTTAAAGGTAAAGGTATTTAAGGGCTTAATATCTTTGATAAACTCTTTGTAAAGATGATGTCATTCAGTGTTATCCAGCCTTAACGTTACGTGTTACATGCTAATAGCAATAGCATCCAAGCTGTCCATGTATTTTTAAACGTAGTTTGAAGTACTTCTCCATTTTAATTGACAGGGGGGCAGCTGACAGTCTCACAATGCTGACGAATATCGTTTTTGTAATCCGGCAAACTTTGTGCAAGCAGCGAGTACAAATATTATTCTTCTCCTCTGTCATGTTCACAGCTCTAGGTAGAGATGAATGGCTTCCCTTGGGGCAGCGGATGTGATTTCGCCCCCTGAGTGTAAACGCGGAAGTGGCCGTGCATTGAGTGTATTGTGATACAGTAGATTTGTGAGAGGACAAAGACAAGAACATTTCAGTGCTTACATTTATTGTAAACCAAAAAATAATATGATACAATACATTTTGAGAAGATAACATTAATTTTGCATTAACAGTAACCTGAATTTTGTCCACTGGTATACAAATGCAGTCATCAAGAGAACACTACAACAGTAAGTGCACAAAACACCATTCCTCACAATGAAGTGCAGGATTTTGACACCATGAGAACCACACAGTGCATTAGCAAACGCAGTGGAAAACAGGAATTGTGCAAAGAGAAGGGACTTACTTTGAGATACTGTACATCATTTTGATAATGAGTTTATTTCAGTAGTGTTTTTTGTAGACTCAATAACAGACCCTTGCCGATTTGTAATTAGTCTTTTTAAAGAGGCCACTTCTGCTGACAGATCAGCAATGTCTCATTTCAAGTATAAGTTCCCAGATGCAGTGTTAGCATAGGAGATAGTTTTACGGTCAATAATTCGTTTGTTAGGTTCTGGTGAGTCTGGACAGAGCCGGTGCTTGCAGTCAGCGGGTGCCTCCTGGTGATCTTTGTGCCATTCCTGAGGCTGGTGATTCCAGTCCTGAACACTGGATGCCTGCAGAGACAAAGGGCTTAGAGAAGACTGCATGTACTCCGGTGTAGCGTACTGACACATTTGATAGCATCCACTCGCAGACATGTCAATGGGAGAGGAGTATTTTCTGGACGATTCATAATTGGGATCTATAGCCTCTACTTTAATCTGGATTGCCCGAGTCTTGATCCTCAATTTGTGAGGCAAAGCTGAAGCACTGGCATCCGGCACCTTGAGGGTGGAAACTATCACACTCTTTGACACAGCCTTAAAAGGAAATGGGCCTTTTGGGACCTGTTGTTCATCTTCCCCATCCGATGACTTGCTTATGTCATCACCATCAGACATTCGTGGTGAATTGCTAGACGATCTGGTGATTTGCAAGAATGGAGATGGCTGGGACAATATCTCAGGGAAAGGACTACTAAGGTAGTTTCTATATAGTTCATATGGACTAGTCCTGTCTTTGGCATAAATGCAGGTTTCTAGACGTTCTTGCTTAATGATATCAGGGAATCTGGAAATATTTATAAGTGGGCTTTCATGAGTCAGCATGCTTGAGTCAGATCCATCAGATAAAGCACTGTGAAATGAGTGCTTGATGACAGATATATAGCTGCTGGTCAAACTTGCTGATTCTATTTTTCTTGTGTAGTCCTGGAAGAGTGCAGCAGTGGAACTGGAAATTTTTTGCACTTCCTGGGCATAAGCTGCTGAGCTCACCAAGCCAAACCTGAGTTTAAGAGACAGCAACTCAGCTTTCAGGGATGCATTCTCTTCCCCAAGGGCCACGAGCTTGTTCTCCAACACCATATCATTAAGCCTACGATTTTCTCTAGAGCACTTAGCTGCTTCATTGTTTTTGCGCCTTCTCTCCCAGTACAGGTTATCTTTTTTCTCATCTGGTATGAACTCGCGTTTTCTGCGACAGGTAGAAGACTTGGTCTTAAATGGCAGAGTTGACATCTTGTGAGTAATCAGGTCCCTGTCTGCCCCTTGCAAAGCCAGCACCAGGGCATCCTCTGCAGTGTCGGGCCCACTACATGAGGGCTCCTTCTTAATGGCCTGCATATTACACAATGTTGTCATTTGTCTCAGCTCATAAGTAGACACTTGTTACAGGTATACATCTCACTGTAAACCAAGTGTCCTCTATGAATATAGTTCCAGTAAATGACAGGAAATTCATCTGGATCTGTTAAAATAAAAACAGATCACACTTAGACACATCATCATAATGTAACACATTTACCTACAGAATCTACTTTTAAAGAAAAAAGTTCTATCAAATGTTGGCATACTTTTGATAACAAGGGGACGAAAGTGTCAGTGGATAGCATGAGAGCAACTATTAAATATCAGAATAATTAAAATGTGAATGGAATAGTTGATTGTGCATTATTTTCAATCATTAGTTAAACGTATTATTTAAACAAATATTAAACATTAAATATGTAAACGACAATGGCTTTATTGGGCATGTAGTTGTATTAAAATCAGTACTGTCGCAAGGGCTGTGCGAAGTATGCGAGCAAGTAGGCTTCGTGCCTCCACATGGCCTTGTGCCTGGCCGGTAGTGATTGGTCTAAGCCGGCTCCTTTAAGAACTGACATCAATTTTTCTTTTTTTAAAGAACACAAGAAAGAATAGAAGTATACTGTACAACAGAAGAACAAAATATTTTTTTGCCACGAAAACGCAATGAATGAATTGAATGTTGTTTTGATGTGCGCATGTCTGATGACATTCTCCCGTACTTCCCATACACGCAACGCAACCGTTAGGTTATGGAGGCGTTATCTACATTTCTGGTCAGAAAACAAGATGAGTAACACTCGCAAATAAAAAAGCATTTGGATGCTTTTTTATAACAAACAGCATAGTTTTTATTAATGCCAGTCTGCCCATTTTACATTTGTGATATAGTTTTGTTTGTTTGGAACGATTTGCGTTTTGGATAATAAAAGCAAGTTCGACACAAAGTTAGTTTTAGTTAGTACGCTAAAAAAAATTATATTAGGAAGATATTCTGGATATTTAAAGACTTTGTTTGATACATGCTGCATGCCAATAATTTTAAAACAGTGTTAAATTTGCATGAATTTTAAAAGCGAGGCTCTGCGTGTGACTGTGATTCATGCGCAGTTGGTCAAAAACCATTATATTACCTGCGTTGATGGAGAAATAATGTAAGCATCTAAAATGGACGTGTAACGTTTTTTTCTCTCTTTGACCTAATGCTGTTAAATTGAAGCAAACATTTTGCTGAAATATCCACAACATTAACACAAAGAGCGCAGTTTATCTGTCTGGATAAACTGGATGTGACTGGATTTTTGATATATTAAAGGTTATTGAAGGCACTTGGCATGATGCTAGTGTCTGATGTCATGAGTTGAAAAAAGTTAATCAACTAGTCAAATAAATCTCACCAGGAGAAATATTTAATTATTCTGAGTGTGTAATTTTCAAAACATCCTAATTTAACTTTCTGCTGGGCAGAGCTAATAAGTGTAAATTGGAAAGCTGTTTGGCTTGATGAGAGTTAATAGAGTAAACATACCTATGAATCTCACATATTAAGATGTATTATCATACTTGATGTCTCATCCAATTGATTTGTTTGTTACTACAAACCTCCTAATTTAAATTAATTCATCAGACCTTTACACACTCAGATATGGGTATCCATGTGTTTACAATGTCTTGAGGTCATTCTGAAAGCTGTCTGAAATCTAAGTATCACAGCTTACTGCAAAATGAAGAGATGTTTAATGTTTAAACTATTGCATATTCTAACCTGGAACTTGGGTGTGTGACAAATAATTACAATACAATTAAATTCAAAGATTGATTTAGCAACATGGCGTAGATAATACAGAACATAACTAGATGTATATGATTGTGAGCTACAAAAACATTTTCAGAGGCGTGCTTGCACTTTAAAATTCATATGCCCGGTTTCACAGACAAGGCTTAAACCTAGTCCCAGACTAAAGTGCAAATTTGAGCTGTTTTACTGTAGCATCAGTGTAAACGACTCCTGTCCTTACAGTAATGGGCGACACTGGCCGCGTTTCCTTTACCCCTCAAAAAGCGCAAATTGAAATAGCGCATTGAAAAAACTCCCATGTATCGCAAAAAACATTTCCCGCTCACAAGAGGTGTTTTTTCATGCAATAAGGCATATTTCGCAAAACTGCAATGGAAACACTTTTGTCGTATTTACAAGTCACGTGGCGTACAAAAAAGTCACATGACCATTCGCGGTATGTTTTGGCAGAACATTTGGAAAGATAGGATGTAAGGAATTCACATTAAGTAATATCTTATATGATGTCCAAATGCAGGAAAATGAGTGAGTGCAGTATGGAGATTTATTAGGAACAGTGAGGTAATATGAAAATATATAAGGAAACAGACATTTCTCTTCACTCTTTCATCAGAGTATGGCACTATGCACTTAAGTTGGTTTGCAACCTGCCATGAAACATAGAAGGAAGAAGTATGGCCAGAATGACTTATCGCGAGACAAAACAAAATACACTTTAATCGCATTCGCATAACATTGCTTAATGGAAACGTAGTCATTCCGCAATATTTTTTAATCGACATTTAGAAAATATCACTTAAGTTTTGTGCAAATCTGTGAAACCTGGCTAGTGAAAGCCTTCACACAGCAATCTACCATACAATGAGCTTTTGTCCTAAAAATATATTCATAAATACCTGCAGACTCTGTGCTGCTGACTGATTATGGCTCACTGATAGAGAAAATGTGGATGGAGTACAGTACTATGCCATAGCATTAGCCCATAGGCGTAATTTGCGGGTGGATGGGTGGGTCATGTCCCCACCACTTTTTGCCAAAGTCAATTTTGTCCCCACCACTTATTGTAAGAAATAAAAAATACGGAGTGTCTATTTACCGTGCAAGTAACCCGCTTTGTAAGCAGAGGCTATTTATACTAACTCCGCCCATCAGTTTCAGATTGGAATAGACAAAATGTAAGAAAGGCACACGAAAATTAACTGCTCCGGTGGCGTAGAGCGTAAAGCATGTGTTATCTACTTCATGTCGTCGCAGGTTCGGGACTGCTATTTGCTGAACTTTTTCCCTATCACATATCAGATTGTAAAGGTATTTATTTTTAATAAAATGATGAAAATATTTGAAAATTGCTGTTCAAGTCATACATGTACCAAACATTTCGCGCTTAATTGCACTTTGGTGCTATATATTCGTCCTTATTGTTCTCAACATGCGGTTGCTATCGTCTATTGCAAGATTAATTACTTTTTGATACTTGATAGAAAACTGGAAAAAGTCACAACTTTGTAGTTTCATGAGTTCAAAACAAAATTTAGAAAGTTTGTTGTATATTTGTAGCCTATCAGGCAATGCCCGTAGTAATTAGTGAAAATAAGATTTTTTAAAGATATTATTTTCAACTGTTTCCCCTGTATACTTGAATGTTTGTCCTTATTAGCAGGGGGTTCCCAAACGTCTCAATCCTTGACCCACCGACAGGTAATCTGTGTCAAACACCAAATTCTTAACATGGGGAAAACACAGATTCGTTTCAGTAGTTTTTGTTTCATCACAAATTAATACGTTTAATTACGTACGGAAACAGCCATCCTTACATATAATAAAGCACAACATGCTTTAAATTATATATTGATGAAAACATGATATAGTTTAAAAACAAATGGAAGCAGATCTGATATGTGATGTGAAAATTTAGAATAGTGAGTTCAGCGGATTCGAACCTGCTTCACAGCTGTGTCAATATTATTTGTCATGCGTCTTTCGCACTAACGTTTACACCACTGAAGCCGTCAATAAAGCGGCGTATTTTTTATACTGTTTTCTGGAGGAGTCACCTACATGTTTCGCGCTTGTGACGTCCATGAATATTCCCAACGAGTTCTTATAGAAACAATTTATTAAAGTATTGTTTGTGTCGTCTTTGTCCCCACCACTTTTCAAAACAAAGTTACGCCACTGGCTCGAACACAACTAAAGTAACTTGACAGAGTTCTCACGTGACAGAGGCGCCGATCCCGATTACCTTCACAACATTTAAAATATAACTAGAATGTCTCCAAAGGTAATATATAACCTACTGATTTTTTCATTTGTTTTGTATTGGGTTGGGGGGTTTGCCAAAACTGATATCGCATACACCTCAGAAAATGTGCTGTTTTGCCCCCATTTAGTGTAAACTAGGGATGGGCATTTTTGATCATATTTCATTTCGAGTACTGGACAGGTTTGAAAAACAAGTACTCGATTAATTGGGGTGGGGCATTAGAGGGGGGCGGGGCGTGTCCCTCATGGTGACAAAGAAACTGGTGTGGAGCAGGGCGAGTGTTTTTAATCCATTCTAACCCCTCGTTTACACCCAAGCGCGGATTAACGCACAGGCTTGCCTAGGCTATAGCCTAGGGGCCCCACCTGTTTAGGGGCCTCTGATTGGATTCTTTATTTTGAATTTACTTCAACGCAAATAAAAAATAGATCCTCATTGGCCCATAAGAAATATAACAAAAAATAAGCCGGTGATTGGATAGATGTTACATTTGGGTCACATCTGTCCAATCAGCTGCTGGTGAAATCATGTCAATCATTTTCATTTACGTCACTTACTGATGGGAATTATGATTCATTTGAGTGATTTGTTCTTTGTCAGTTTCGTTCACCAAAATGATTCGTTCAGATTCGTTCACTGATTCGTTCAGTGACCATTTCTATAATACGCCAGCAGGTGGCGAAAAAGAGTTGTGTTATGTCAATGAACGTATTAACGGACGTATAAAATGATTACAGGCTTTATTTAAATGTGTGTCTCTGATCTACTCATTAAATAAATAAAATAAGTCTAAATAAGTGGTTCAGATGACCAACGCACAAGGTTTTTCTGCATAATTAAAAAGTTAATTGTTTGGTCATTTACACATTCATAAATCTGGGATTATGTTAAACGTAAAGTTTATGTATTTTAAATAAACAAGCGTGCAAAGTAGCCTACCTGTAACTGCGCTTTGCATCCGCTTTCTGCTGATTGCTGAACGAGACTCACATGCTAAATGACCGACCTACAGTGTACACTCGTCTCGTTCAATTCGTTCATGAACGAGATCTATCGCTCTCGTTCAGATTCAACCAATATTATCCGACTGCAATATCAGAGGCTGCACTCTCAGGGACGCACTTCTGGGGCCACACTTCTAGGACCCTAATTGGTTTTTACAGCGCCACCTACCGAATCGGAGTTAGGAGAGAACCGTAATACCAAGGACCCTTGTTTTTGAGGACCGAAAAAGTGCAACTAAAGCCCTATTCGCACGGGATTAGTATTATCTGGGGACCTCTGGTCATTTGTAATAATTGCAGAGATTGTCTGTGATCATGTTGCGCATTCGCACTGGATAAGTGAACTCTGTGATTTTACTTGAATTTACTGACTTATCTCCCAGAAATGATGTGAAGGCGCTTCCCTCTTTCTAAACATGGCACGAAAGAGAGCTTAAGACGGATGCGCTGTCTGACAGAGATTCACCGACGCAGCCTTTAGCCCATTACTGTACTGTAGCGAGGAAGGCGGGACGAGAGCCGTGGGGCAGGAAGGCGGGGCCGGTGGCGTGAGTGATAATGAGTGTCAGCTGTACGCGCACCGGTCCCGCATGCCTCACGGGGAGCTAGGGAGCATAAGAGGACGAGCGACGGGACTGCCGACGAGAGAGGACCGGGCCCGGAAACTGTTAAGTTTTAATTATGTTTGTGTGGCCGGCAGTCGACCGTGAGGTGGCTGCCGGCCTTTTATTTGCTGAATTATTGTTTGTTTATTTTGTATTAAAGTTTGTTAAATGTTCGCCGGTTCCCGCCTCTTTCCTTCCCTACATTGAACTTTGTTACATGTACATACCAGGTTGGACCTCGCGTTGCGTTTTGCCGCGTCCCACAGTTTAGAAGCTATCTATCTTCATTGAACATGTCAAAGCTGGTTGAAACAACCAGCTGTTGCAGCAGTTAGCTCATCATGTCATCGGTAATATTTCAGGTTATTCCACAATGACACGCATATTATACAGGTTGGTTTTTAATTATGGCTTTGTTTTCTACACAGTTTATCTAATGCACAGTGGTTTGTGTCTCAGTAAAGATCCGCCGAGGCGTTTTTAGGGGCCGTTTATATTTCGCGTATAAGTTACTTGTATAAAACTGGAGCTTGCGCTCTCGTGGTCAGGGCCGGATTTAGGAGGGTGGGAGCCCCTGGGCTTGAGTTGTTTTCGGGGCCCCCGTACTATTTAAAACCATGTGTTTGTTAGCATTAGTAAATGTTTTTTTTCTCCAATGACTAACAATAACACGTGTTCATTGGTTTACACGTTTATAATGCTTGTTTTGACAGTGGGAGCCACAAGTGGTGCGTTTATAGCGTGTAGGAAGTTTCAAACATACTTAAATGTAAAATCCAATCAACATTAATAATCAACATTATTAGTCCCCTTGATATTGTATAGTTTTTGACATAATCATACAGCCCTACCATTATGTATTTTAAAATTAAATTTATTGATCCATAATAAGAAAACTACTAAAAAGGAACAAATGTGTGTGTTCTCCCTGTATTTCTCGAGGATGTTGAGAGATTATACGTCTTGGATCTAAAATTTGAGAACACCTGCATTAACATGAAACCAACAATGAGCAATACAGTTGTCAGCATTTATTAATCTTGTTTATTGTTAGTTAATGCCAAATACAATTGTTCATGTTAGTTCAGGTGCATGTTTTTAAAAATATTAGTAAATACTGAAAATAAAGATTAACAAATGCAGACATGTAATCTAATGCTTAACTAATGTTAACAAATGCAACGGTGTAAAGTGTTAAAAATATATTAGTATTCTATTGCAATTCCATCAGTAAAGCATATGACAGATCTATGAGTTTGAAATGCACATTAAAATTGTATTCATATAATGAGATGAAACGTCTTATTATGGCTTAAATAGTTTCATAATAATGAGATGGGTCCATAGTTTTGTAAAGTCTAGTTAACTGAGGTTGTGCAGGGCAAATAGGGCACCCCTCTGTTATAAATCGTTTTAATTACTTTATGACTAACATAACATCATTTTAATGTCAAATTCTTAAATGTAAATCTAAGAGACAGTTTAATGCAGCTCACAGGCCATGAATCCATGAATGGTATATCTGCAAGGTATCATCTTAATTTAGCATTTACATTTTGCCAGAGATCTCAACGTCAGACATGAAATAACTATCTAAACGCAGTTTGTAAAAGCACGAGCAGTTTGTCCCTTCACGCGTCCCGTAGTTCGGTTGTTTTAACTTTGTTTATTAGTTAGCAGAATGTTTTCATTTTATATTTACATGGATGGATTTAACAGTGTTTGCATATTATTTACAAGAACCGCTTATGGCCACAGAACGGGAAATATTAGAAATAAACTCTATATTACCTGTTTTTATTCAGAGATGTCTGCAGAACACAACACTTTTCATAACACGTTTTTTGTAAAAGCAAAGAAAGTGTAACAACAACAACAGCTAGTAGACTCTACTGCATCTACCTGTGGATGAACCGATCTGTCGTGTTCAGTGAGCGGACACAGACTGTGAGGAGCGAGCGTCAAATGGAAAACGCGGAGTGGAATCATATAGCGGTGTATTCAGAGAAAGTTTTTCGCGGGGATGTGAATCCTCTCTACTCTACTTCGGCTACCGTTCAACTTCGCCTACCAAAGGCGGGCGCCAGCCACGTCGGTCCGCGAGTTTCAAAGGAGAAATAACTGAAATAAAACCGGAGGGTGGCGGCCTGGCGGGAGATGGTGACAGGTATGCTCTGGATTCTCTGCCTAAAGATCAAGGTGTGGTGCCATGGGTGTAAAGAATCATTATTTCCTAAATGCTGTTCTTTCGCGTTCTTGTCTCTCAGTTTTTGGTTTTCTTTAAGCGCGGCACTGCGATTGCGCTTGTCAGCCATTAGAACAAGCGTCTTAATGAGCAGACAGGTTTCAACTGCGGTAAACGTAACGGATAGAATCCACATATGACCAATCAGGAAACGCCAACATGACTGACGGAACGATTAGCCAATTAAACGACATCGTTCCTTACATAAGGCAGTGCTATTGAACATTGGTAGGCCAATGCACAAAGTTTAAATGAAAAATAAAATGACTGGCATATAACTAAACAAATCAAATTAACGACAGCAGGCGGGCCCCCTGAAGGGCGGGGCCCCTGGGCTGGAGCCCAGTCAAGGCCAATGGTAAGTCCGGCCTTGCTCGTGGTGTTTGCCGTTGCAAAGTAACCCGGAATGTAGAGGAAACACTGTAGTATTTGATGTGTGTGTATCCGAGTGCGATTGTTCTGACGCCCCTCGCAGCGTTGGTTTGTGTATCAGGCTCCGCTTGATTCTGTCGAACCCTGGTGCGTTTGCATTCATCTTACGTCATCAGGAACGTGCATGACACATGACAGTAAACAGAACACGGGTCAATTTATTGTGTTTCTTTAATGACTTGATGCTATTATGCGCAGCGCAGAGTAAACAACACTCGGTTTTACTGTATACTATGTTCGCTTACAGAGCTTTTTGCTGCTTGCAAACAGACTATTTATCAGGACTATTTTTAAATCTGGAAACATCGTATTACCATTCATTTGCCGCTCTGATTCCACTCGTACCCGCAAATCCGTGGCCACAGTTTTGTAATTCGTTCCCTCAGTTTAAAAATCTGTACTCACAGATTCTAAAACTGTTCCCACAGTTTACAAAACCGTGCTCTCGGATTAATATACTGTACCCACGAGTTTACAATCCGTGCTCTCAGTTTTGTAAACCGAGCCGATGCATGGAGTCGAGCACACCCCTGACCCCACCCCTACAGAGGAGTTTCTCTATCGGCGGAAGGATATCTTTGGCAGAGCAGTTGCGCACTGGCAACTCCACTGAGCAGCAAGTTTATCGAGTCGGGACTAGAAATAATAAAAAATAAGAAGGCAAAATTCATATTTTCTTAAGCGTGTTTTTGTTATCCGTGTTATCAAGCACCGGGAACCCTGTTTTGACTGTTATTTTCCTTTGCATTTTGTAAGCCTGCAGTGTACCTGCCATTTTTCCACCTGAGGTAAAATTGAATTGACTTTACCACAGCCTATGACGAGTGACACTAATTTACTATATTTAACCATTTAATGCCATTCTTTTTTAATTCCTCAGACGTCTAAAGCTCAAAAGGATGATGTCAGAAACGACGTAAATTAACGTTAGGACATAAATTGTAATCTGTTAGATTTATGCAGCCCGCGCTATCGTTGTCTGCTGCCTGTGTAACTTTAGTGCTAGAATGCTAGTTCCCATTACATTTTAAATACGTTAATGTGTTCTTCAAGAACCTTGTTTTTTTTATTGACAATGTACATCATATAACACGGATTTGTTGTATTTGCTTTGTTTGCGTGATATTTCTGGTTCGTGTAGCGCTAATTATAAATGAAAAGCCTTTGAGGGTTCTCAGCGTAACGTTACCAGAGAGTGATTGACAGCACGACGTGATAATTTCCCACCACTTATAACAATGTATTAAAATATGGGTGCATTACTAAAAAGCACAAATCTCAGGACATGACAAAATTTCTCCAGGATTTAAAACCCACTCGGACCCCAGGGGGGTTAAATGATTGATCTGCACATAGATGCAGCATCTTTGCCTTCATTATGTAGACTACACATAACAGATTGTTCATAAGATTATATAGTATATACCAGAGGTGTGGACTCGAGTCACATGATTTGGACTCGAGTCAGACTCGAGTCATGAATTTGATGACTTTTGACTCGACTTAACAAAATGTAAAGAGACTTGCAACTCGACTTGGACTTTAACATCAGTAACTCGTGACTTCACTTGGACTTGAGCCTTTTGACTTGAAAAGACTTGCTACTTTCCCCAAAACCCAAAGATTAAAAAGTATGTTGACGTGGACCGCTCTATCTCTCTCTGTGTTTATGTGCATCTGTGTGTGTGTGTGTGTGTGTGTGCTGTCGGCACAACATCCAATCAATTTAGATCCACGTTGTTTTGATCCGACAGTATCCATCCAATCAAATTGCAGGACAACCAATGAAGAAGAACTGTCAAACAACGTGCCAGTTGGCAAAAATGATACCAAAGATAGTTTCGTTCGGGTATAAAAACTACGAGGTGGTCAACAAAAAACGAACTGCAATATGCAAAACATACGGGTCGAAGATTACAGATGGAGATGCAACAACTTCTAACTTCGTTCGACATTTGAAGTTGCACAAAGAATGGTAAGTTTTGAATGATGCTAACGTTAGTTTATCGGCTAAGTAACTTTGCTAGCTGCATAGTTAAATCAATGAGACTGTAAACTCACTGTTAACGTTACATTGCAAACACGTTAAAAGGATCCCTGGGTATAGAGC
>NW_026634133.1:146061-191807 GCF_024868665.1 Triplophysa rosa
ACACCTCTCTCCTTTAAACTTTAAAACTGCGCAGCTTGAAGAGATGCATGCAAAACACGTCTGACTTTAAAACTGCGCACCTCGCGCTGCACGGAGAGACACGTCTGACTTTAAAACAGCACAACTTGTGCCGCACGGAGAGACGCATCCACGAAGAGACTCGTGTGACTTTAAAACTGCGTCACTCGTGCTGCACGGAGAGACACGTGTGACTTTAAAATTGCGCACCTTGTGCTGCACGGATATGGCGCTCGCTTTTGTAACGGCGGGACAGAGAGTTTAAGCCAACGTTACCCGGAATGGAACAGATGGCCATAGCCGAGGAAGAAAGACACGAGTCCATCGGTTAAACATCCCGCACACTTTTATAGTGGTGTAGAAACGGGGAAGGAAACCCTCCAGCTCCGTCACAAAGGAAAAGGTACACACATAGTCAGCCCCCCCGGTCAGGCAGATAGTGCAAAAACAGTATGCAAACGGTGGCGAGGAACCCAAAACTCTAATCGAGAAAAAAAAACCTCAGGAGAACCCAGGCCCAACCAGGGGATTCCAGTTCCCCTCTGGCAAAAGCTGCTGCCTCTGCACAAGCTCCAGAGAACTTGCACAACAAGGCTAAATAAAATAAATTAACTTAATAATAAAATAAATTATAGTTTAAGATTATCATTAATAATCTAATAGCATTTGAAGTTTTGTGGTGAAGACATGTCAAGAGACCGCGTCCTTCTTTATCCAGCTCTATCATCTCAGCTCTTGTCAGGTCCCCACTTCCCATTCTCCGCTCTACCATCAGGTCAGGCCATGAACTGCATCCTGCTCGCTGTGGTAACCTTGGAACAATGAGACAAGACTGGCTGAGAGTAGAGTACTGTTCTGTACTCTTTGATGCAACAAGTACATCAGTTGTGTTTTTGGTTCCGGTTGATCTAACTAATGCAGCCTAAACCCTCTGAAGATTTATATTATGGAAGAGTAGTGTATGCAAGATTAAAAAGATGCGTCTTTAGTCTAGATTTAAACTGACAGAGTGTGTCTGCCTCCCGGACAGTGCAGGGAAGACTATTCCAAAGTTTAGGCGCTAGATAGGAAAAGGATCTACCACCTGCACTTGATTTTGAAATTCTAGGTATTACCAACTGACAGGACGCCTGAGAGCGTAATGCACGTGAAGGACTGTAATACAAAAGGAGTTCATTCAAGTACTGAGGAGCTAAACCATGTAAGGCTTTATAGGTAATAAGCAAGATTTTAAAGTTAACGCGATGCTTTATAGGTAACCAGTGCAAGGTTGACAGAACCGGGCTAATATGTTCATACTTTTTTGTACGTGTAAGAACTCGAGCTGCCGCGTTTTGGACCAATTGGAGTTTTTGTAATAAGCCTGCAGGGCAACCACCTAACAGTGCATTACAGTAATCTAGTCTTGATGTCATGAATGCATGAATTAACTTCTCTGCATCTGAGATTGACAGCATATGACGTAGTTTAGATATATTCTTAAAATGGAAAAACGCAATTTTACAGGTGTTGGCGACGTGGCTCTCAAATGACAGATTACTATCGAATAGAACGCCAAGATTCTTTGCTGACGACGAGGGTTTTATGGAACATCCGTCAATAGTTAAACAGTATTCTTGGTTGTTACTTATAGCAGTTTTCGGTCCAATAAGTAACACTTCCGTTTTGTCCGAGTTCAGTAATAAAAAGTTGTTACTCATCCAGTTTTTTATATCGACTATGCATTCCATTATTCGATGGAACTGCTGTGTTTCATGAGGCTTCGAGGAAATATAAAGTTGAGTATCATCAGCATAACAGTGAAAGCTAACTCCGTGTCGCTTTATTATATCTCCTAGAGGTAGCATGTATAATGCGAAGAGCAGAGGCCCTAAGACTGAGCCCTGTGGTACACCGTACTGGACTTGCGATTTGCGTGACACCTCATTGTTTATTGCTACAAATTGAAAACGGTCGGATAAATAAGATTTAAACCATTTCAAAGCTATTCCCTTAATGCCGACATAATTTTCGAGTCTATGTAGGAGTGTGCTGTGGTCAATGGTATCGAATGCAGCACTAAGGTCTAGCAGCACCAATAACGAGATACAACCTCGGTCAGACGCCAATAGCAGATCATTTGTAACTCTGATCAAAGCAGTCTCTGTACTGTGACATGCTCTAAATCCAGACTGGAATTCTTCATTGATGTCATTCCTTTGGAGGAAGGAGCATAATTGAGTTGAAACTACTTTTTCCAGAACTTTAGATATGAAAGGTAGATTCGATATAGGCCTGTAGTTCCTTAGTTCTCTAGGGTCGAGTTGGGGTTTTTTGACAAGGGGCCTTATAACAGCCACCTTATATGCTTTAGGCACATGTCCTAATGTCAGAGATGAGTTAATAATACCAAGAAGAGGATCTATAATTTCTGGGAGCATCTCTTTCAGTAGATTTGTAGGTATAGGGTCTAGTATGCATGTTGTTGATTTAGATGATCTAATAATTTTAGACAGCTCATCTTGATCTACGGTATAAAATAATTGCATTTTCTCCTTAAGGGCGCTGTAGTTAGTTTGTTCAGCGGGTTTCACTTCTGATTGCATTGTTATAATTTTTTCTCTAAATTTAAATGACAAAATTAAAGATTATATTAGTAAAGCCCAATTTGTGGCGTTTGCACTTTGCAAAGTACATAGGCTAAATACCTTGATTTGGTGGTTTATTTAGTTCAGAGGTGGGTAACGAAGTACATTTACTTGAGAACTGTACTTAAGTACACTTTTTGAGTATTTGTACTTAAGTATTACTTTTTCTATTTACTTTTTACTGTACTTCACTACATTTGAATGACAAATATCTCACTTTTCATGGCACAAAAAAAAGATTTCCTTGGCCGACCCTCCCCCTCGCTACCAGGTTGGGGAGAGACTATTGTCAGTTGCTTCAAATATGACACACCTGAATCAACTCACCAGGTGTATTAATTATGGAGACATTCACAACATTTTGGGAGAAGGTGTCATGGCGAAAAGTCGATCAGCCAATGTAGAAAGAATTCACGAAGACCAGAGAGCCAGGTTTCAATCTTTATTTGCTCGAGCAAGCAAAGTGAGACACACAGAGTTCATCTGTAGATGCCCAACAATTACACTTCTGACTCCATCTTTTATACACTGTTCTCAAGTCGTTATCACAGCTTAAACCTATCATATTTACCTGACATCATCTTCTACCAACCAGGTTTTACATGACATCATTTCTTTCTTAGCCCGTCCCCTTCTTATCTGCCACTATTATATTTCACTCATGCCCAGCTGGCCCATCCTTCTTGTGCTCGCCTACAGTTATATTTCCGGCCTACCATATTAGGATCTCCGGCCTACCATTTTAGGATTTAATTGTAGGGAGCGCTCTCAATAACACATACGTATATCATGTGTAATAACACATACGTATATCATGTGCTCTTTGTCTTGACACCTTTCCGGGGGCTTTCGGACGATACATGATTTAACATTGGTTTTATTAAAAACGAACTCATGGTTTAGCGTGATAATGATAAACAACCCAGCGTTCTTAATTAAACTTCTCTACAAAAGTGTGTGTGGTGTACGTGCAGTTCCTGTCTTAAGTTTGATAAGATATTTGGTGTGTACGCAGGTGTTCAAGTGTTCAAACTCATACATGAGGCCCATATCCCTTGTTAAGATCAGAGAAGTACATGAACTCTTTAACTACCTTTAAATGTATTCTTTTATATAAGAAAACTATTTTATATAAGAAAACTCAGTAATATATTTAGAATATAAGAAAAGTCAATAATATGTCTAGAAAAACCACCATAAAGGCTAATGAGTTCAGTTGTGTATACTTTTCCCATATCTGATTTACTTATTATAAGCAAAATATGTAATTACATTTTATCCGATTAATCGGGAAAAAAAATCAAAATAATCGTTAGTTGCAGTCCTGGACATTTGTCATTAAAATAATGCCATACATGTCATGCATTAAAATAATTGTATGCACACTTAGACCTGAATTACCCCTTACAACATTAAAACAAGCATTGCTAAAATAAGTGGTGTCCACGTGTTAATGCAAATAATATGAAATGAATCGGTTATAATATACACTGTTAACAGTAGCTGAAACAAAACTTAAAAATGCTACGCAGTACCACAAATTAGCCTACATGTATTTAGGTTTTTGACGCTAATGTTATCCTATGCACGATTACACATTCAGGGACATTCACGTTCATTTTATTTTTGAAAGTTCGGTGTTTGCCTACTGCCATTAGCTCAAATTGTCTGTGACTGTCCGCCATCTTACCAAGTTGTGCGAAGCACGCAAGTGCTGCGGTGTAGCTCCTCCTCCCTGGACACGTGTTCCTCCTCTCTAGGACGTCTAGCGAGGAGGAGCTACAAATAAGCTCCACCCATTTGCTCTGCAGCGAGTAGCCTCTCAATAATTGTGCATTGCTTTAAGGCAGTCGTTCTCAAACTGGGGGGCGTGGCCCCAAGATGGTTCCAGGGGTGCCACAGATTTTGTGGCATTTTAGAAATATAGATATTTATCATAAATTTTGTGCAATCAAACATCAGAAAAACAACGTCACCAACCAAAATAATTCATGTTTTAGCATTATTTAACTGAATATTTTCTTGGTTTAATTAAAATTTTAAGTTTAAGATTATAAGTCTTTATTTGGGGGGCCGCAAAGCAATGCACTCTACACAAAGGGGCCTTACAACAAAAAAGTTTGAGAACCACTGCTTTAAGGTAGTGCAACATGAAGAACTAGTCTATTGTGTTTCTGCTCCTGACCGATGGTGTCGCTGCAGCAGAATCGACGCGCGGAGACTCTTAAACCGGAAGGAAGCGCGTTTGAATACTCACATCTCAAAAGAAAATGGCTGAATTCGTGGAGCTGCAAAAACTGAAGTTAAGTGTTTTTTTGTTTGCCGCTGTTTGAAACAGTAGATTGTCTTGAGCTGTGTGATGGGATTGTGATTACTAGATTTCACTTGTCACGTGTGAAACTTTTGAGAGCTGTTCCCCTCGGCAACATGTTTCGGTATTAAACACAGCTGCTGCGCTTTATAATGCACTTAGCATGAGCAAAACTGTGTGGATAGACGGACGGTTTGCTTCTGTATTACGACCTGATATATTGAGAGCACTTTTGAAATGGTTTCTTATGGCTGAACATTGATGTATTGAAGTAATAAATATGTAACAGTACTCGTGGTTTATGAAGGTGCTTTAGTGCTGCTGTGTAATGTTTCGTCACGTGTTCTGTTGTTCAGTTGGCTGAGCTGAAGCAGGAGTGTGTAGCTCGAGGACTGGATGCTAAAGGAAATAAAGGAGATCTAATAGCGCGGCTGCAGGCTTACCTGGATGAGCAAGGTATGTATTAGTGATGTGTATTTACTACAGTCGCCGAGGTTTCAGGCTATTTCATTTATTTTTCACTGCCTTTTATTGCTTATAGAATCAAGAGGCTCATTTGAATCATAATGCTTTGCTTGTTATAATTGATTTTAACTTGAACATTGTACAATTAATGTAGTTTTCATCTATTTTGCCCTGCATTACTTTAGTCATCATCAGATTGAAGCGTTATCTATGAAGGTAAAACGTGCCAAAAAGATTTGCATGCGCAGGATAACATTTGTAAAAGCGTATGTGACATTGCAAGCATAAAATAAATTTGCATTCGCAAAAAAGTTTTGTAAATGTGTAAAGCAAGCTGCAAGCAAAAGAAAACAAGTTTTACAGCATTGTATCATTTTTCGTAAAAGTAATTCATGTGTTGTGAAACGGCAACTAAATATTATGTCAAATAATTATGATCTGTATTCTTCTGACCTCCGTTTTTTCCACGCTTACACTTTTGACACGTTTTTTGCGCTGAAATACGGCCAAAAGCATTGCGAGTCTGTAAACAGAGGTGTGCGTGCAAAAACAATGGTGTTATGAACTGCAAAACGGATTCATCGCGCAGAACCTGTCTGTGTTCATAACACCATTTGTTTGCACATCTCTGTTTACAGACTCGCAATGCTTTTGGCCGTACTTCAGCGCAAAAATACGTGTCAAAAGTGTAAGCGTGGAAAAAACTGAGGTCAGAAGAATACAGATCATAATTATTTGAGTAATATGAAGTTGTCGTTTCACAACACATGAATTACGCTTACGAAAAATGATACAATGCTGCAAAACGTGTTTTCTTTCGCTTGCAGCTTGATTTACACCTTTACAAAACTTTTTGGGAATGCAAATTTTATGCTTGCAATGCCACGTACGCTTTTACAAATGTTATCCTGCACATGCAAGTCTTTTTGGCATGTTTTACCTTCATAGTTATCACTCTGCAGTAGAGTTTTGCTCGAGCAGCATCTGATAGCCCCGCCTCCCTTCAGCTACATAGGCGAAACTGCGACCGTTGAGTGCGTGAAGTGTCCACAGTTCCACACTTCATATTTTTGATTGAAAAAGTGCATCATCCGGGTACTTAAAGTGCACTTCTTTTTTGAGGATTTTAAATGTGAATGCAGTGCTTGCACTATTTATACTACAAAATGGCGTAGAACAGTACACAAGTGTGTGATTTGGGACGCACCTTACGTCATTGCGCATTCAGCGTTTCCCATACAATGCATTTACTTGGGCGGTCCACCCAGGTATATTTATGGCTGCCCAAGTATATTTGGCGTCAAAAAATGTTTTATCCATCCGTGCTAAAGACTTTATCTGTGATCGAATAGCTAGTGGATAAACAGCGCTTACGCCTCTTCTATCCTTCCTGACTTGTTTGGTGTGAGTTATAGAGGTGGGCGGATCGATCTAAATATCGATAGTATCGATGCCAACACTGGTATTGGTATCAGATCGATACAATTGTAATTGAATCGATATTTTAATTTAAATATCTCACCTCTACGTTCATTATACTTTGCTCGTGTCTTCTACCTCTACAATCCTGAGCACCACTTGCTGCTTTCACATCCTGGCCCACTTTGCTACTCCTCCCCCTCCTGCTGCGATTCGTTGTTGTGTCGTCACGTGACTCACTGACACAACGCGCCGAGGAGCAGCGAACTGAGTGAGCGAAGCTGATAGCACATTGAATGAGAGATCAGGATGGCCGAGAGGAAGAGAAGCGTTGTGACTTCAATACATTAATAAAAAATATTGTCTAAAGAATTGATCATTCATTAACCTCAGAAATAATGACATACTGCTCTCCCCCCTACACAAAAGTATTTTTTTTAAGTAAAAAGTATCGTATTGGTATTGGTATCGGCAATACTGACCCTATATGTATTTGGTATCGGATCGACACCAAATTTTGCAGTATCGCCCACCACTAGTGAGTTACTCTCCGGTCACACGGGGCATTAACGCTTGACGGAGGGCGTGTCTGAAGCGTGGCCGACGCGATCGTCATAGTGACAACAGCCAGTTAAAATGTTCTCTGGTCTTGCATGAACGGTATTGGCTAGTGCCTGCATTAGGTTATTTGCATAACGTGATCTGATTGGCTGACGCCTGCGTTGGCGCTTGAAAGTTGAGAAATGTTCAGGGTTGTTCGACTCGATGCGGCGCTGAAGATCCGACAGGCCGATGACATCAAAGTACCGCGAGAGCGATTCGAAAAACGATAAAAAGTTTGCTCTCGAATCACTCTCGCGGTACTTTGATGTCATCCGCCTGTCGGATCTTGCGGCACCGCATAAAGTCGGACAAGCCTTTCAACTTCTTGCCGCAAGCAACGCCACTGAAGCGACGCTGACGGACCCACAATTCAGTTCGGCAACGCATGACGTCACCCATTCAAAGTAAATAGGCTCGTTTGAGATGGCCAAATTCTGCGCAGAACCGATCAGCGCGAGATGCATGCCGGTAAGAAATGTGTCCGAGTTACTTCCGCTTTGCTCTGATTGCTCATGCTGATGTGTGTAAAAAAACTCTCGCGACGGCAAGGCGGCTGTATCTGATTCTTCAGTCAGGCGCAGTTGCTCTCCAGCGACTGCGCTGATGAAAAAAAAGCACGATGGGAAACAACTTGCCGACGACACAGCTTAAATGCTCAATGGGCGAGAATGTCAGCTGATATCCTTTTTCTTAAGTAGTCCATTAACTGAAGTAGGTTTTGAGATTTATATGTGGTAAAAACATTTTACATTTTAAAAACAGTTTACATTCAAAAACAGACGAGAAAAAAATAATAAAAGATAATACAAACCAAACAACAAAGACAAAAATGAAAGAAAAAAAATCAAAATGTTCAATCCAGCTTTTTATTTGCTTTTGACAGCATTTTTAAATACTGTCCCAAATAATTCTTAAAATACTACAAACAATTAAAAAAATACATTTGGAATTAAATTCTTAGCTAACAAAAGTAAGTTATTAATATTAAAAAAGTTTGACCTCCTTTTTCACAGTTTCCATATTACATTTTTTATAAACAACATGTTAAATTCACAACATTTTACTCATTTAACCACAATTATTGCACTTTGTCCAGGAATTAAAGAAAAATATGCTCTGATAAAATAGGGTCTGTGCTTTCTGGAAATGAGTTACAGAATTTACACAATAATGAACTCCCCAGAAGGAAAAATATCACATACAATTTAGAATTTTTTTGGGGGGGATAAACTGGAAACTTGAAATAGGAGGTTCTGAGTTTAAAGAGTACATTCCTCAATATTTTTAAGGGCTTATTTTGGTTTATGGAGTGTCCGACAACAAGTTTATGTACATACATGATGTAAAAATACTATTATTTCGTAATAATAAGCAGTTTTTATTACCTTACTTCTTGACTGACTCTCAAATGATTCGTTCCGCGATTCATCTGTGTAATCTCCTCCTTTCCGCCAGCGTAGTCTGATCTGATTGGTCAGATAGTGTAGTCTGCTGTGATTGGTCAGATGGTCTAGTCTGCTGTGATTGGTCAAATGTTCTAGTCTGCTGTGATTGGTCAAACGAGTTCAGCATGTGTCGCAAATGGACCGCCTATCATTACTGCTGTATTACGGTTTGCAGGTGGTTGGATATTAACAGTGTATAGAGAGAGATGGCGTCGATTTTACCTTACCAGTTCGAGCCCGAGTCTGACGAATCATTCTTTAATCCTTATACAGATGCCAGTAAGAAAAAGGACTGTTTTAGACACTTCTCTTGTAACAGTTAGTTATCACGGCATACAGTGTACGGTGTTCGTATCTTCAGATGTTATTATAACTATAGTACACCACGCAGTTCTTGAAATAAAGACTTTGCGAGTTAATATGGTTGAACACTTACATTAGCGCAACGACTTTATAGCTAACGTTAGGTAAACAAACAGTAACAACCCCAAAAATAACGGTAACGTTAGCTAAACACAGACATGAGATAACGTCACACAAATTTAATTTTAAGTAAAGACAAAAATAAAGAGTCACACTTACAGGTTGTGATTCGGTGGAGCTTACAGGTCCAAATAAAGTTGGTATTGCAACATCTTTTAAGGAAAGACGTTTAATGTATCCTGCAGTAAAGGCGCCAAGATTGATGAAGCAATCTTCGGTAAAATGACGCGCGCAAAGTAAAACGTTCGGTTTATACTCCTTTGGTGTCGTTTGAAAAATAAATAGTAACCATTTTTTCCTCAGAAGTTCTTCCTTTGGTAGTGAAAATAAGACTGACTTAGTTTCACTACATAGAACACAGCTTCTCTTAGACATGATGCACACGTCACGAACGAGCTAGTACAGTGTTTGGGGAGGAGAGAGTTAAGTTTTCGCAGTCAGTAGGCGGGGATTTTTCTAGTGACGTAGGTACATTGTGGTTAAAGATTCGGACAGGTCATGGCTTGTTCGCGTGATTCAGAGTCGATTACCTATTTTATTAGCTAATAACGTTGTTATTCGTTCACCTTCGGATTTACAACTTGGCAGATTGCTTACATTCAAACACGGCAAAATTAAACACTTCATGAAATGTATTTTTTATGATCTCGAGGAATGTACTCTTTAAGCATTCGTTTGTCAAAGAACATGTCTAAATTCTTTCGTACAGTCTTGACATGGTTGAGAGTTTGTCTAATATACGATTTAGAACATTTCTCACTTTTAAACTCAGTTGACCCAAGAAAAATGCGATTAAAAAACGTGAACGCGATCTATTCCATTGCTGACGTTTCCAGTCGACTCGATAGCGCGATTTGGGAAGTGTCCGTCTTGCCTGCGCTGTTTTCACTCCTCCCCTTACTGCAGCCGCCTACTCTCGTCTTCTTTTCAGGCGAGGCAAGGTGCATCTCAAACAAGCGTAATGAGAAGCGTTGACGCTAACACTCTGTGTGAATCCAGCGTCCGGGCATATGAGCGAAGCGCTCGCACTGCTCACGCGTGCAGTATGAAACGGGTGTTAATATTTCTTGCGGAGCGGAGAGCGCCTTTCTGAAAATTCTGCTCTGCTCGCTCAGTATACGCTCAGTCCTCTTGGTGACTTACTTTTTTGCTGCTGGATTCAGTGGCGTAACTTTGTTTTGAAAAGTGGTGGGGACAAAGATGACACAAACAATACTTTAATAAATAGTTTCTGTAATAACTCGTTGGGAATATTCATGGACGTCACAAGCGTGAAAAATGTAGATGACTCCTCCGCTAGAAACCGTATAAAAACTGCGCCGCTTTATCGACGGCTTCAGTGGTGTAACGTTAGTGCGAAAGACACATGACAAATAATAAAGACACTGCCATGAAGCAGGTTCGAATCCGCTGAACTCTCTATTCTAAATTTTCACATCACATCTTATCTGCTTCCATTTGTTTTTAAACTATATCATGTTTTCATCAATAGATCATTTAAAGCATGTTGTGCTTTATTATATGTAAGGATGGCAGTTGCTATACGTAATTAAATGTATTAATTCGTGATAAAATTTGTGTGTTTTCCCCATGTTAAAAATTTGGTGTTTGACACAGATTGTCGGTGGGTCAAGGATTGAGACGTTTGGGAACCCCCTGCTAATAAGGACAAACATACAAGTATACAGAGGAAACGGATGGAAAAATAATATCTTTAAAAAATCTTAGGATACCAGATAGGCTACAAATATACAATGAACTTTCTAAATTTTGTTTTGAACTAATGAAACTACAAAGTTGTGACTTTTTCCATTTATTGGAGTTTTCTATCAAGTATCAAAATGTAATTAATCTTGCAATAGACGATAGCAACCGCATGTCGAAAACAATAAGGACGAATATATAGCACCAAAGTGCAATTAAGTGCAAAATGTTTGGTACATGTATGACTTGAACAGCCATTTTCAATATTTTCATCATTTTATTAAAAATAAATACCTTTACAATCTGATATGTGAAAAAGTTCAGCAAACAACAGTCCCGAACCCACGACGACATGAAGCAGGTAACACTTTACGCTCTACGCCACCGGAGCAGTTAATTTTCCTGTGCCTTTCTTACATTTTGTTTATTCTAATCTGAAACTGATGGGCGGAGTTAGTATAAATAGCCTCTGCTTACAAAGCGGGCTACTTACACGGTAAATAGAAACTCCATATTTTTTATTTCTTCCAATAAGTGGTGGGGACAAAATTGACTTGGGCAAAAAGTGGTGGGGACATGTCCCACCCGTCCACACGCAAATTGCGCCTATGGCTGGATTATTGTCCTATGTGCACCGCATGAGCCTGAAGCCTAAATAATAGCGCAACGGCAATGCACGTCAACTACAAACGCCTCGTCCATTTGCGGAGGTGCACGGGCAACAAGAGGTTTGATACAGGCTCATTTCAGTTAAAAAACATTATAGCATTTATTTCTCTTAAAAAGACATTGTGTCACTTTCCCAATGTAACAGTTGCTTTCTGAAATAAAGCCTGAATAAACTCCTGCCTCGGCCGACAAATGTGGTCTCCGGAGGACGCATGCAGCGTTTGAAGACGCAGCTACTTCCAAGTTTCTAAAAGTACATTCTGAAATGCTGTAACGATTGAGGTTTGACGTTTTAAGACCGCATATCCCCTTGTTTTGGTCTATTTTTCTTTAGAGCCTGTTCTTTTATTAACCCCAGTAATAATAAAGGTGTTCATAGTGCATTTCATCTTTAGTGCGTTTATTTTGAATGTTGCACTATGGCAGCTATATGTTCACTGAAATAAAGTAACGAAAATCAAATGAACTTTATCAGTTATTTTAGGCACTCTTTAAATAAAAAATGACAAAATATTGGCTGTATTGTCACAGAATGTCGGACTGAAACATAACTGCTCTTTTTCAGCCTACTACTTAAACTGAGACATTTATTCAAGAAGTTTATTATAAACTGAAAACAATTAGGCTTACGGGATTTGGTTTACCGGTGAGCGTGAGCGTAATGTGAGCAGAGCGTTTGCTTGGTCCGTGACCGAGGGAGCGAAGCGCACAGTCATTGAGCGAAATATTGCTTCATTCACATGCTCTGGTGTGAGTGGAGCGTGGCCGCGTGCGTGTCCTCTTGCGTGCTTGCATGCACTGTCTTCCGATGAGCTCCATGTGTGTGCGCGAGTCCTCGGCATCTCATATTTAACTGTCACTTGCATTTACAATTAAAGAAGTGTTTCTAATACAGCAACACGTTGTCGAGAAAGGGCAAACGGCATATAGCCACTCTTTAATGTAGACATACTGTATTGTGATCTTGTCCAATGATGTTGCGTTTATAAATCAGGATTTTAGCAGCGGTTAAAGTGACTGCTGTTGGCATCCCGTTGTAAAATACAGTATAATGTGACAGATAAGTAGAAGAAAAACAGATAAGTGCTAACGCAACACGACGTGATGACGTCACAAATATGCTAATTAGTTCTGACGTCACCAGCACCACAAGTCTGTCCTATGGGAAACACTGGCATTGCATTCTGGGAAGTCGCAGCCACATTTTAGGACATGCTCAGGAGTGTACAATGACGACGACAAAGACAAATCACAGTGGCCGTTTCTCAATTCCAAGAACGCAAAGAACGGACTTGTGTTCTCAGTGTTGGAGAAGCTACTTTGAAATTGTAGTTAGATAAGCTACAAGCAACTCATCTGAAAAAGTAGTTGGCTACACAATAGGGGTGTAATGATACACTCAGCTCACGATTCGGTACATATCTCGATGCTGGGTTCACAATAAGATACACATCTTGATATTTTGAACAAAATTAAAAAATGAAACTGAAATTCAAATAACATTTATTTTCAAAATATGAACAATTTCAGTAACTTTTTTTGTTGCACATACACATGGGTTAAAGTTCTCCGTCGGTAGACAGATTTCCGTTAATTGTGGCCTAATGGTTAGAGAGTCGGACTCATGACCAGAAGGTTGCCGGTTCGATTCCCAGGGCCAGCGGGTAACAACTGAGGTGCCCTTCAGCAAGGCACCTTACCCCTACTTGCTCCCCGGGCGCTGTAGTGATAGCTGCCCACTGCTCCGGGGGTACGTGTGTTCACTACTCTCTGGATGGGTTAAATGCAGAGGTCACATTTCGTTGCCTTGTACTTGTACATGTGCAATGACAATAAATTGAATCTAAATCTAAAAAAAAAAAAAGTCTACGACGGATTTCTGTCAATTGCAGAGTTCCAGCCTATCCTTAATGACTTAAATTCACTTTTCATAATGTTGTTAACCCTTTGATCACACCGGTGTGATTAGAACATTACGCGCTTTGGCTGGCACTGAGCCAGAGACAGACTCGGTCACATATCACAACTGTGCAGTGCTTTCAACCACATAATGTTTAATTTAGCCTTCAGACATATACAGTACACGTGCCTACAAGCACAAAATACATTTAGAGATTGTATAATACACACTGATGTCTATGGAAGCGGCAATATCAATCTACTCAAATGTAATTTGATGGATGTGTTTTATTCACATCAGACACAGCATCTGCAATGTAAGCAATTGTTAAGATCACTCAATTCTTCTACCAGTTCACCAGGCACTTACGTTTGTGTTTTTAAGAGAAGTGGATGAATTCACGTGATGTAAATCCGACAGATCTCAGACCACGGCAGAAACAAACATGGTGGCGCCCGCTTATAGCTCAACTAACGCGATCATTATAAAAGTGTTTAAACAACAAAACACATTCACATGCACATATTTGACAATCGGAATGTCAGATAATTAATGACATAGTTAACAGTTTGTGAATTTTTTGAGTAAAAAATAAAAATTATGTAATTATGTATCAGTCATACAGCAGCTGTGGCTCTGCGCGGTGTGTCACATGATAAGCAGTGCCGCGTCGCCATGGAAATGTTAGTGATAGGCTACCTTCTTAACGATCGCCTTGGAAAAGCTAGTCAAACACTGTAACTAGTCACTGTAGCTTGTCAAACACTGAAACTAGTCATGTAGCTTGTCAAACACTGAAACTAGTCATGTAGCTTGTCAAACACTGAAACTAGTCATGTAGCTTGTCAAACACTGAAACTAGTCATGTAGCTTGTCAAACACTGAAACTAGTCATGTAGCTTGTCAAACACTGAAACTAGTCATGTAGCTTGTCAAACACTGAAACTAGTCATGTAGCTTGTCAAACACTGAAACTAGTCATGTAGCTTGTCAAACACTGAAACTAGTCATGTAGCTTGTCAAACACTGAAACTAGTCATGTAGCTTGTCAAACACTGAAACTAGTCATGTAGCTTGTCAAACACTGAAACTAGTCATGTAGCTTGTCAAACACTGAAACTAGTCATGTAGCTTGTCAAACACTGAAACTAGTCATGTAGCTTGTCAAACACTGAAACTAGTCATGTAGCTTGTCAAACACTGAAACTAGTCATGTAGCTTGTCAAACACTGAAACTAGTCATGTAGCTTGTCAAACACTGAAACTAGTCATGTAGCTTGTCAAACACTGAAACTAGTCATGTAGCTTGTCAAACACTGAAACTAGTCATGTAGCTTGTCAAACACTGAAACTAGTCATGTAGCTTGTCAAACACTGAAACTAGTCATGTAGCTTGTCAAACACTGAAACTAGTCATGTAGCTTGTCAAACACTGAAACTAGTCATGTAGCTTGTCAAACACTGAAACTAGTCATGTAGCTTGTCAAACACTGAAACTAGTCATGTAGCTTGTCAAACACTGAAACTAGTCATGTAGCTTGTCAAACACTGAAACTAGTCATGTAGCTTGTCAAACACTGAAACTAGTCATGTAGCTTGTCAAACACTGAAACTAGTCATGTAGCTTGTCAAACACTGTAACTAGTCATGTAGCTTGTCAAACATTGGAACTAGTCATGTAGCTTGTCAAACACTGTAACGGGTGTCAGGTGTAGCCAAGCCTCAGGAATAGGGTTTCACAGCCAAAAGGCAGAAAAAGTGAAAAGCACTCTGGAGACAAATACAAACAAAATGTTTGGTCTTTAGTGGTGCTTTTATTTTCTTTTTTTATTTAATTTAATTAAATTAATTATTAAGAGTTTCAGAAAACATTGTTTGGTCTTATAAGATAAATTAAAAAATGCACTGAAAAGTTATAGATTGTTGATTATTTGTCTAGGTAAGAATAACTTTTTCATAGATTAAAAATACGCAAACTGGCAATACTATGTAAAGTGGTTCAAAACATCTCCCTTTAAAACGCTATTGGTTTCGACTATTTAGATAAAGTGTCGGTTAAAGGAATATGACTTGGCTTGGAAAAAAATCAGTCAGAAGATTTTTCTCTTTAATCCATGTATTCAACTTAATAAAGAATTTAACATTTTAAGGCCTAACTGAACCTGCTGTACTGCAGGTTTGTCACTGAGTGTCAATTTTGACAGCAAATTTTGATTTAGGTTTGGTCAATTGTCTTTTGACTAAAATACAATTTAGTTTTAGTCATATTTTAGTCATCCCCATCATTTTAGTTTTAGTCGACAAAATCTACATTATATTTAGTCTACTAAAATCTATCTGGTTTAACTAATTTAATTGGAGTACTTAAATGTTCCATACAAAGATTTAACTGTTTTGACATAATTTACTTTACCTTAGAATGAAATTAAACCAGGTCATTACCTTTATTTTTCAGAAAAGTTGAGTAACTACTGGATATGCATTGCTGTAACACAGATAATATTAGACCATGAACGACATGTAGCAGTTCATTCAGTCTCATTTTGACTCAATTGACTCGTTCGGTGAAGGGCGTGTTCATTCAGTTCATTCAACCAATGAAACGCTCTGACAGAGCTCACGCTCAAGTGCTATTGGCTCGTGTCTCTTTGAAGCTGCACTGTCTTTGCTTGAGACAGTAATGAATGAGAAAAATCTTTCAAAAAGACATTTTACATAAACTGCATTACATTTCTTCAATCATGCTAATCACATATTTGTTTTTTTAGCATGTCATTCAATATTTTAATCTACAGTACGACTCACTTCTCTAATCGGTACAGCGCTGGTTTCTTTTGGCTTTATGTTGCATATCACGTTATGCAGCAGCTCACGTTAGCGGATAAACTAACATTGGCATATAAAAATGTTTGTGCTGCCTTTGTAATGAGTTTCAGGGTGACTCGCCAGCAGTCACGCTTCAAGTTTGCTGTGTTTTAATGCGATTGTGAGGGAAAATGAGACGCTTTGTAAATCACGTGGAGACACAGATTGTGTCTTGTGCTTCCCCTTCTCCCAGAGACTGCTCTCTCTACCGCATATGTGAGATAAGCACACGTAACGCGCTGGCGCAGAGTAGGTAGCATCTTGACCTCTCAACGAATACAATTAAACATCATATCGTAAAATATCCCCATCTCTCTTCGATGCGCATCGTGACATTTTTGCATCGCGAAATATCGTAGTACGAAGTACCATTACACCCCTACTACACAAGTTACTATAAAAAAGTAGCTAGCTTCTTTGAAACAACATGCAACATGGGCACAACTCTCTTAAAACGTAGATGCGGATTCATTCACGGAGTAATTAGGGAACACGTTTTTAAAGTTTGGCTTGTCTGGCTTGGTGGTGGTGACGTTGAAATCGAGCGACCTTAAGTGTAGTCTGTTGATGGCTTTTTACTTCTGCCGATTGTATTTCGACTTCAGCAGTAACAAATGTGGTGTTCAGTGGTAAAGATTATCTTGATAGACAAATTATTTCATTATTAATTATTATTTTTTGCGATCTTCCAAAAGTATGTGGGGAAAAATACATGGGTTTTCGGTCGAGGGATACTTCCGGGTTAGCTTACAAAGATACGTCATCTCTGAGGTACTGTATAACACCTTGTGTATAAAAAAACCAGCTGTCACTTTAACTGCTGCTAAAATCCTGATTTATAAATGCAACATCATCTGACAAAATCACCACACATCTACATTTAAAGATCAGCTGTATGCTGTGATTTTGGCTATATTCCTCGTTTGTCTCATGCAGCGCACTGCCTTTACTGCGGTTGCTCTTCTCATCAAGGTGTTGCTGTATTATGAAAGCTTCTTTGATCTTAAATGCGAGTGATAGTTTTATTGTAGATCACGTATAGTGCAGACAATTCAGCACAAGTTCAGAAATATGGTAGAATACAATGTTCTACAGAGTTACAACTACAGTAAGCGCACCGCACCGAACTCACTGGTATAGAGGGCAAGAAGAGCTCGCACACAGACACACACCCAGCACTAGTGTTGTCACGGTACCAAAATTTCAGTAGTCGGTACCAATACCAGTAAAATTCCACGGTTCTCGGTACCAATTTACGGTACCAAAGCAAAACACCAGTACATGCTGATTGAAACAATTTTATTAATAAATCTCATTGTTAATATAAATGTATAGAAAGCAATGCCATTTTGTATACATGAAGTATAAGTTAATTGTTGCTGAAACTGTTGTGTGCTCTCTGCTGATGCTGATGAACATCCTCCTCAGTCTGCTGCTGTAGAAGACAAATAGAATAAACTTCAGTAAGTCAACTGACTGAACAAACATGCATAAGCAATATTAAAACAAACCTCAGTTTTTATACTGCATTTACACAAGATTACTTTCATTAAGGTAACTGTTTATTAAAATAATAAATGCAACAGATATATTTTTCTTTAGTTTAAATGTGGCTTTTTAAACCTAATAAAGTTAACCAAGACATACACATTGTTAGTCATACAGTTAGTATGATAGTTTTCTAGCACATAGATTTCAGATAGGCCTATATAAAATAGGTACTGTAAACCCCACCCTGTCCTCCCATTTATTTTACCCCATTACAGTTATAAAAGCATTAAATGGTTAATAAGGACACTTGACTGGATTAGCATTGGCGCTAACAAATTAACACGCAAACAGGGACGTTTATTGTAACGTAACCTTTAAATTTAACATATGATACAACATTCATAATGCAAACGCGAACAGAATTTGAAATTTACTTGAACTTGTAAATTTAAATCCGGATGCTTCCTCGTTTCACCACAAAACTCTGTTCGTTTTCTTCGTGATATGACTTTAATCTGAAGTATTTCTGTGCACGTCTCTTGTGGATCGGAGCCGCGCTTATCCGCTCATCACGTCTTATTGCGTCTATAAAAAGTTTCCGACTAACAACCTGTCAGACAGAGCATCAGTACCCGGTTGACCTGGTAAGTCGGTGGTACCGGGTCTTATGAAAATTAGGTACCGACTTGGACCCGAAGTACCGGTACTTTTGACAACACTACCCAGCACATAGAGAAAGGGTATGTGGGAAACAACCTTTCATTAAGTCATGATAAACTCGATCAGCCAGCTTTTCTGTCAATAACATCTGTGACTGTTGACGTTTACATGGAAAGGCTAGAACACGGAGGAACGCATATCGAAATCACTGCCACATTTATGTAGTAGAGTGGCGCCTAGCGTCGAGGGCTGCGCTGAACACAACATGAGAGCGAGAGGTGCTGAGCTACACTGAGCTCCCTTGTTCATTCAAAGGTGCGCATGGACACAGAGGCATCGCAAAGAGCTATATCACAAATGACATTTCTAAATGTATTTTGCACATTTCTCATGGTGTGAGCACTTATTCATAATTTTTAATGCGCTTGAATGTGTGTAATAATTTCTACAAATGACAAATACACATTTGGTCAAGTTGTTTACTTTTTATTAAAATAATAAACTTTTACCATTGTGTTGTTTCTAAGCTGGAAAGCAGAAAATTGCGCTTCATGTCAGATCCGTTTTCCACTCTGGTCATGAGAGCAGATATGGCAGTTCATGACACAAAGTATTCTATTGTGTTTTAAACGCTATAGTAAACATTTAAACATCTACTACCACTATTTCCTAATCTCTACTGCAGTGTCTGTGTCCTAAAGTCCCAGAATGCATTGCTTTGCTGAAATCACTTTCCCATGCTCCATTCTCCTATTTTAGAAAATTCCTTATTCTTAATGAAAGCAATCATTTCTCTTACACTGCTGCCTGTATAGCTGCTTCCCCACTGGATGATCATTTCAGGAACAAAGTTCGGGAACCAAACCAGTAAGGACAGCTAACGTTTTTCCCCGGGCTGTTTTCCTGGTTGCATTAGGGGCTTTTGCACCGCAGGAACCAGACAGAATTTTAGTCCAGGAACGTCTTTTTGGAGAAACTAATTCACTCCAGAGCAGGGTCTAACCCAGAAATAAAGGAACCACCACCAATGTTTACTCGTTCTGAAACTTTGTTCCTGAAATATCTGCTGGTGCGACACCATATCCTGATTTTAAATGGTGTTATTTCACGGAACTTTTTTTTTGCATTATAACACGTTTGTTTAGAACATAATAACTGGTTTTCAAAATTTTAGAAGTAAATGAAGAGGAAGTTCTCGGAGATTTTGGAGAGGTGAGTTATCTTGGATGTTCTCTTTTAAAATTCTAAGATTGATGCATTTTAATCCCTAGTGACAATAACACAGAAATGAAAAGAACAACAGTTTCTTGTTAAAGATTTCATAATGCCCAGATAATGTTTTGTTCATATTTCTTATATTTTAATATTTAAGGAGTCCTTTGCTAAAGAAGAGGAAGCAGCAGCAGCAGCAGTAGTAGAGGAAAAGGAAGAGTTTACTGAACCTGAAAAGTAAGTTCAGTTTTGCCGTGCTGATCACAGAATGGGGAACCTTTGTAAACCATTCAATAAATCAAATACTCCATACGTCAGGATTTTTGGTGGCATAAACTTGCGCACTGATCATGCATACATATCTCTGTACGTATTTTGTTCTCATTGACCCAAACGACTATCGCACGACCATCGACTATTGCAACGAAATCCATAAAGTCCGCTCAACGGTTTTATATTGGATTTTGCACATGATGAATTTTTAAATACTCCTCCTAGGGAATTCATTCGATGGCCACCAAACATGGTGAACATGATGCCAAGACATTGAATATGCTAAATTGCAAACAGATTTTTGATATCTCAGTCTTACCATGGCAAGGCAATACATTTATGGTGAAATCAGAGAAACAGGAAGTGTCTCATATCTAAAGTACAGTGAGGGAAATAATGATTTGATCCTCTGCTGATTTTGTAAGTTTGCCTGCTTACAAAGAAATGAAGGGTCTATCATATTTATGGTAGGTTTATTTTAACTGATAGACAAAATATCAAACTACTACTTGGTGGAGAAACCCTTGTTGGCAAGCACAGAGGTAAAACATTTCTGATAGTTGGTCGCCAGGTTTGCACATGTGTCAGGATACATTTTAGTCCACTCCTCTGTAAATCTTTAAGGTTTCACAAAATCAGCAGGGGATCAAATAATTATTTCCCTCACTGTATACATTGATGTATTTAGATTAAACTTGAGTCTTATTTTTAGTCACAGGCAAACTGTTTGACCAAAATTCTGTATTACATTTTTTAATGGATTTTTCCAGTTTCACGGTTGGTCATTTTTTCTGCTGACTGTTTTATATACAAGTATTAAGTTGTACCCATTAGGGATGTGTGAGGAAATTTCCCCACCAATTCTTTGAACAAAATGTATTATTAACATTATTGCTTAACAAAACGAATAGCATATCATTAAAGAAACAATAAAAATGTATGCTTATATTAAGTGTAAACATTAAGTATCAAACGTTCTCTTGCGCTTCCCTTCGTCCTGTAAATGATCATGCCGTTTAACTTTGTAACATGACTTTCTGCTCTGTGCTGCGGACGTCGTAAACGAATAAACAGGGCTAAGCAGCCTATAAGCTCACGCTGTACGGAGCATACTTGTATGTTCCTGACTTTATAGGCTGTGTCCATATACCCCCACTTGCGGTCTTGGCCACTTGAGAGCACATGACATGAAGTAAGTCTGTCCAGTGTCTTAAAAACGCCACAGTGCAGTACCGTTAACTAGGGCTGTGCCGATAAACGATATCATATCGAATCGCGATAGAATGTATTTCACGATGATAAGCTATTGGCATTTTGACTCGATATGGATTAATTTTAGTCGTAACAGAACGCAGAAATAAACGCAACAACAGTCAGTCAGCGTGCAGCTTTTATCATGCGCGTCAAAAGTACAAAGTCCATTTCATACTGCACATGGCAAAGAAAACTCGACATGAGGAGGAAAACATTACTGGAAGCGGAAACAAAGGTGAAACTAACCTCGAGTTGTCATCACGCGGTTTATCAAGTGTCTTATTTTTTTTCCGCAATCGCCGGTTAAACAAAACAAACTTGAGGCGCAATTGCAAGCTAGTTACTTCGAAACTCAAGCACAAACGTTTTTATATCCATCGTTAACATATCTGCTAACATGAGCTGGTGCTTATGAAACAGACCAGCACTGCCACGTACAGATTAGAGATGTAATGAAGTGAGTTTGTGTGCACATTAAAATATTGAACCTTGTATGTAAGATGCTTGCATGATTAAAGAAATGTACTACAGTTTATGTGAGATGTCTTTAAGGTTCACTGAATACATTGAATGAATCCCAATACTCGAGCAAGACATTATTGCAGCGTTATGTATGTGCGCACTGCGCAGGTGCTGAGCCAATAGCGTTCGAATGTACCAGTAGCGGAGTCCTTTCATTGGTTGAATGTAGTGAATGAACACTCCCTTTACTTAACGAGTCAATGGAGTCAAAATGAGACTGAATGAACTGGTACATGTTGTTTATGGCCTAATATCCTCTGTGTTGCAACAGTGCATTAATTTAATTTAATTTTAACTGGTTAAAGGTTAACTTTTGTTAATAAACTGTATTTAAAATAGATTCTTTAAATACAGTTTTTTAATTAAATATATATCGAAATAAATATCGTTATCGATCAATATAGAAAAAAACTATCGAGTTTACTTTTTTGCCATATCGCCCAGCCCTACCGTTAACGCACACTAAAACCACACTATCTTGAATACCGCTTCCGAACGGTATTCAGGGCTAAGTGTGTCCCATCATGCATCACGTTCTGGATATATCATGAGACTTTTTGCTCGTGTCTCGCGAGATGGGTTATTGTGTTTATTGTGATTTCAGGGAAACTGAGAAGAAAATGGTGAAGATAAGCCCTCCGGCTCCAGTTATTGAGGTGATGTTATATTTACTTTAATATTTTTTTTTTTTATTCAATCAAGCATGAAAACCTACTTTAGTGCATGGCAAAAATAACGTAAAGACTTGAAGACTCGTGTAAGTTTTGGATGTTTATCACAGATGCTTCAGAAGAGAGCCGATCGCTTCAATCTGGAGCCCAATGCAGACAGCAAGAGGGCCGCCCGTGCCGCAAGGTTTGCTATTTTTTATTTTTTGGGGGGGCTAATAACAAATGTATTACGTCATTAAGAGGATTGATTAAAGATCTAGTTTAGGCTTGCCACACATTAGGAGATTTTCCAGTCTTAACCGATTTTAAATCCATGGGAGAGCATGGACATTAGAACCTTTTCAACCGTTCTTTACCGTTATAATCCTCTGAACGCATACATCAGATGGTTTGACCAGATCCTGAGACCATTGCCAATTAGAACCATTTTAGAGTGACGAGATCTCAGAGGAACTCGCGTGATCAAACATGACTTGGAAAGAGAAAGAAATATGAAGGAGTTCCTGCTGCTGACCAACTTTATGGAGATGCAGATTTCATTTTCCAACAGGACTTGGCACATGCACACAGTGCCAAAGCTACCAGTACCTGGTTTAAGGACCATGGTATCCCTGTTCTTAATTGGCCAGCAAACTCGCCTGACCTTAACCTCATAGAAAATCTATGGGGTATTGTGAAGAGGAAGATGCGATATGCCAGACCCAACAATGCAGAAGAGCTGAAGGCCACTATCAGAGCAACCTGGGCTCTCATAACACCTGAGCAGTGCCACAGACTGATCGACTCCATGCCACGCCGCATTGCTGCAGTAATTCAGGCAAAAGGAGCCCCAACTAAGTATTGAGTGCTGTACATGCTCATACTTTTCATGTTCATACTTTTCAGTTGGCCAAGATTTCTAAAAATCCTTTCTTTGTATTGGTCTTAAGTAATATTCTAATTTTCTGAGATACTGAATTTGGGATTTTCATTAGTTGTCAGTTATAATCATCAAATTAAAAGAAATAAACATTTGAAATATATCAGTCTGTGTGTAATGAATGAATATAATATACAAGTTTCACTTTTTGAATGGAATTAGTGAAATAAATCAACTTTTTGATGATATTCTAATTATATGACCAGCACCTGTATATATATACAGGTATATATATATATATATATATATATATATAAGTATATTAACTGGTCATATTATTAACTGGTTAAAACATATATTAACTAAGATTGTTTAGTAATCAATTATAATTCTATTTTAAATACATTTATATAATTATTATAGTGTATTTTATGTTATTTTTGTAATGCATTATAAATATACACTCACCTAAAGGATTATTAGGAACACCTGTTCAATTTCTCATTAATGCAATTATCTAATCAACCAATCACATGGCAGTTGCTTCAATGCATTTAGGGGTGTGGTCCTGGTCAAGACAATCTCCTGAACTCCAAACTGAATGTCAGAATGGGAAAGAAAGGTGATTTAAGCAATTTTGAGCGTGGCATGGTTGTTGGTGCCAGACGGGCCGGTCTGAGTATTTCACAATCTGCTCAGTTACTGGGATTTTCACGCACAACCATTTCTAGGGTTTACAAAGAATGGTGTGAAAAGGGAAAAACATCCAGTATGCGGCAGTCCTGTGGGCGAAAATGCCTTGTTGATGCTAGAGGTCAGAGGAGAATGGGCCGACTGATTCAAGCTGATAGAAGAGCAACTTTGACTGAAATAACCACTCGTTACAACCGAGGTATGCAGCAAAGCATTTGTGAAGCCACAACACGCACAACCTTGAGGCAGATGGGCTACAACAGCAGAAGACCCCACCGGGTACCACTCATCTCCACTACAAATAGGAAAAAGAGGCTACAATTTGCACGAGCTCACCAAAATTGGACAGTTGAAGACTGGAAAAATGTTGCCTGGTCTGATGAGTCTCGATTTCTGTTGAGACATTCAAATGGTAGAGTCAGAATTTGGCGTAAACAGAATGAGAACATGGATCCATCATGCCTTGTTACCACTGTGCAGGCTGGTGGTGGTGGTGTAATGGTGTGGGGGATGTTTTCTTGGCACACTTTAGGCCCCTTAGTGCCAATTGGGCATCGTTTAAATGCCACGGCCTACCTGAGCATTGTTTCTGACCATGTCCATCCCTTTATGACCACCATGTACCCATCCTCTAATGGCTACTTCCAGCAGGATAATGCACCATGTCACAAAGCTCGAATCATTTCAAATTGGTTTCTTGAACATGACAATGAGTTCACTGTACTAGAATGGCCCCCACAGTCACCAGATCTCAACCCGATAGAACATCTTTGGGATGTGGTGGAACGGGAGCTTCGTGCCCTGGATGTGCATCCCACAAATCTCCATCAACTGCAAGATGCTATCCTATCAATATGGGCCAACATTTCTAAAGAATGCTTTCAGCACCTTGTTGAATCAATGCCACGTAGAATTAAGGCAGTTCTGAAGGCGAAAGGGGGTCAAACACCGTATTAGTATGGTGTTCCTAATAATCCTTTAGGTGAGTGTATATATATATATATATATATATATATATATATATATATATTTATAGAATATATATATATATATATATATATATATTAGGGGTGGAGCCGAACCCGAATACGGTATTCGGAAAGGCACAAATAGCGTGTTTTTTACGAATACTTATTTCGAACAAATACTTAAAAAAATATTTGTATTCGGGAACAAGAAAAACTTTATATCAAAAAGCTGCGTTTTCTCACGAGACCGCAGTGCATGGCCGCATGAGTGAGTGAGTGACATTCAGGAGTCGGGGGGGTGGGGGGTAAAAGAGGTGACTGACACAGGCTGCTCCACACAGCAACAGAGAAGGCTCGGCTGAGCGAAAAAAGACTTCACTGCGTGCATCACTATTTTTGTTGAATAGATTGTTTGTACCTTAACTGGGTTCCGGAGGCAGTTTATAACTTTCGGGAAGCGGAGTTTGATCGGGAGAGTATTCCATTACGCTGCATTATTGACGTCTGCAGTCGGGTGCTCTCATGTTCGCTCTGTTTACGTACACTATAACGTAAATTAGAAGTGTAACGCAAAAAAACTGGATTTTTACGCCTATTTTGAATTTTACTCAAATACAAATACAAATACAAATACCGGCTGCTTTGCACACCCTTAATATAATTAACTTATTAATATATCTATTATCAATATTATATAACATACCTTACTATAACAAAAAACATTGTTATTTTTATTGCTTCAGAATCCCTGAACATCTTGAAAAGCAGCACCTCGTTGCTTTTAAGAGATCAAAACAGATTTACAGAAGTATTTTGGATTTATCACCCATTGTAAACTGTTATTACCATACAACCTTGGTTTTTGTCAAAAAACACTTGGTAATTCGGCCGTGGATTTTTATGTGGGTGGTAGGAGAAAAACAGACATTTTGCATTCAGATGGCAATAAAATCACCAATTTTCTCCCTGTAAATTTTGAACATATCTTGCGTCCCTATGAGAAACAATAACTGGTCGAATAGGTCTTTAGTTGTACAAATCTATCTTTCTCCACGTTCATGTTTTTTTTTTGTGGCTGCAATGACTTTGGGTGCTCCGGTTTTACTCCCACAGCCCAAAGATATGCAGGTTAGGTTGATTAATGGCAAGCTCACACTATGACTTTTGGCTGGATTTTGCTGTCGCGGACAGATTTCCCAGGTCTGTGACAAAACCTCCGGATTGGTGCCCGTTTCGGTCGCTGAAGCTCATTAAGTATAAGCAGGTGTGCAACGTGATCTGGACCTGTCTCGAGTTATCCCAGATGCTACGATATTTTCAAACCTGTTTGATATTATCGCCTAGTGATCTCGTTGTGTGCGCGATTGAACGACCATGTGGAACTAATCCAGCCAATCACAGTGCAGATGATATAAATGGAGGAAGGAAGATGAAATTAAACGTATTTTCGCTGATCGTCGGGAATGCCTCTTCACCGAATGTTTTGTGGTATGTGCACCTCGTCAGCGGTGTGTTGTGTAGTATGTGCGCAGCTATGACAAGACGAAGTTTTAAGGATTCCAAATTGTTCCTCCCCCAACTTGTGTATGGATCGACTTGTGTATAGAACAGACTTTTGTAAAGATTGACTAGTTCTCACCATGAATATAGCCTTAAATGCTGGAATGACATTAAGAATAAAACATTACATAAATAAATTGTGGCTGCAATGCTTCAGCTATAAAAGCACATCTGGGTTGATGTTTGCTGATGTCCCGTCAGAGGCAGCTCAATCGAGAGTCGTAAATTTGGAACATGAAACATATTTACGATTTGGAATCAGGGAGGCTCCGATGTAAAATAATCATAATGACAGCACACTTGTGGATTTCTCAGGCAAAATGTCAGTTGCAACCGACCTCGAATCTGGCCACGTCCCCACCGATCGCTGGGGGTGGAAAATGGGCTTAAAATCTTTAGGTGTGTTGACATGGTCATGTTTTATATTGTTTGAGCAGAAAATGCTGGTGGCGTTTTCATATGTTAATTGTTGTTTTTCATGTTTTTTTTCTGTTGTATGTTATTAGGTTTGGTTTGCCAGTCCCTGAATCTTCCAAAGGTGAGTTGGCATGTAATCTGTTTATTGATGTTAACCAGAGATGAAATCTGGATCGAGTGGAAACAAATGATGAAATCACTATGGCTTAGTGCTGGGCGATACAGCTGAAAAATAATCATCAATATAATGTTTCATATAATTTGATTTTGATAATTATTGTTAACATTTTAATAGCGTTTACAGGGCTCTAGACTAACTTTTTGCACTGGTTGCACTGGTGCGCCTAACTTTTTTTCTTAGGTGCACCAGCACAAAAGTTAGGTGCACCCAAATTTTCGACCGCATTGCATTTAACACCGCAGTTTTAACAGTTCACTTTTTTTTAAAGCGCTGTCCATATAGGCAAAATTGACTTGTAAATGATTAACTAACAATCTGGTCCACATAAAGTTCTTTATTTGAAGCACAATTCTACAAGGTAACTTACTGAAAAAGTGTTGGTGCTTAAAGTGCTTCACTGAACTGAAAGTGCTTCACTGAACTGAAACTTAAACTTAAACCATCTGAAGATAAATGGACCAGGGCTTGACATAACCTGGGAGGTTGATGGCTCCGTGTCAGAGCATTGCTTATGATTTTCGGAGGGATAAGGCCTTAACTTAACATTATTCACAAAAAAGTTGTCAATCGTTCTTTTCATATTCTCTCATCATCCGCGCTACATCCACTGTTTAACTGACGGGCCTATAGGCAACTCGCCTCTCTCTGTCTGACTGCAGCACACGCATTTTCACACGTACACACCAGAGGTTGCGCTAGACTTTTTTATTGTGCGTCATTTTGACTGACAGGCTCGTAAAAAAATCCGTCATAATCTATTATTACCCGTCACTATGGTGCAAGGTGGCGTTAGGTGGTAATTAGTATGTTCGTGACGTCATCACGCTGTACTTGCGTCTCGAAACTTGTTGTATTTTAATACAACTGAATGCCCAATAAAGCCGTTGTTGTTTATATTCATCTATATATTTAATGTTTTAATGTTTATGTTCATATGTGATTCGATCTGGGAAAACCCAACACATGGTGCAAATTTATATATTACAGTTTTTGATACCATATGCAAGCCCTTTCCAAATCAGTTTTTATTTTGCTCATACCTGTATGTAACAAAAGTTATGGCTGAGGTCGGCTGAAGCGCTATGATTTTCAGGAACGGAATTTGGAGAAAAACGGGTTTAAAGTCAAGTGATGAAAATAAAAGCACAACAGTCCAGTATCACAAGTAAAAGTCACTTTACAGTGGTAAAAGACTTACTCTAATAACAATTTAATAAAAAAAAATGTAGTAGTGTTGAAGTCTAAAAATACTGTACAAAACCATTTGAATAAAACGAAAGTAAGGAAAATGGAGCAGGGCACACTTACGAGAGCTCTGCCATTATCACTACACAAGGAAACTAGCAAACATTACGGACAACAACTAATAAGCAGTGATGCAAGTTTTACCTTGTTTATCATGTGCATAATGTCTGGACTTTTGATCATCCCTTGTATGTTTTGCGATCGCGGTCCGTCTCTCATGAGCAGCTGACCTGGGATAACTCCCTGTGCTGCAGATGGGGAGCTCTGTCATCTCACAAAAACATTGTATGAAAAAACTTTGCATGCCGTAGTTTACACAGGACTGGCGGGAAATGTGCATTGATACTCCCTTATTCTTCATGTTATGTGGTTTACTTCGATAGGCGAACTGTCTTTCCCGCGTCCCAGCGCGACATCCGACAGGTTTTCCCAGATCGCGTCACATATGTCTAGTCGGTAACAATGACAGGTGAAAACACGCATGTCCCTTCGCGAGCATATCACGCTCTAATGAAGGGAACGGGGAGTTACAAATTGCCCTCTTTGTAATCCGTCAAAATGGCTGACGGACGGACGGCCTTCAGATTTTTCCATCACTGGCAAAAAAATCTGTCAATGACAGAAAATTTTCGGTTAACTCGACCTCTGGTACACACACGTACATGAAAATCTGGACAACGGCCAATCAGAGGGGGGTCCGCCCTTCACTATCTCTGATTGGTTTAGACCACGATACGGGCCTAATGTGTGTCTGTTGTTGAATCACAGGGAGACTTTCAGAGTCGCAGAGACTTTTTTTCCTCCCTCGCACCGGTGCGACCTCAGATTTTTTTTAGTCACACCATTGAGAAATAAAGTCGCATGTGCGACCAAATTGGTCGCACTCTAGAGCCCTGCTTTATTAAGACCAGTAGAAAATGAGGTTTAAATTTGAACTGTATTACTGTGAAGTGGTTTGGTAATCAATAGACTTAGTAACCTAATAAACCTATAGCTATCTCTGTTATACTGTCACTTTAAGAGCTAATGCTATGGTTGATAGCCTGATACACATCCACTGTTTCCTCACTTGTAACATTAGCCACTGGGTTTATGTGAACCTTGTTTGTTTTTGGTATAATCTTGTGTGCATTTTACAGCTAAATAGACGTGAAAGAGTACTTTGTTCTGTGTCTGTGTGCATGCGTGTCGGATGGCAGCACGCTTGTATGTCAGAAGAAACAACTGAGTGAAATTGCTTGAAAGTTTGAACAGGCACAACTTTAAAATGCATGAAAATAATTTGACGTTGCAGTTATTCGTCATCACGAAAATGTATGTGATTGAGATATACAGTGCATCCGGAAAGTATTCACAGCGCTTCACTTTTTCCACATTTTGTTATGTTACAGCCTTATTCCAAAATTGATTAAATTCATTATTTTCCTCAAAATTCTACAAACAATACCCCATAATGACAACGTGAAAGAAGTTTGTTTGAAATCTTTGCAAATTTATTAAAAATAAAAAACGAAAACAGCACACGTACATAAGTACAGTATTCACAGCCTTCACAGTTCACAGACTCTCAAAATTGAGCTCAGGTGCATCCTGTTTCCACTGATCTTCCGTGAGATGTTTCTACAACTTGATTGGAGTCCACCTGTGGTAAATTCAGTTGATTGGACATGATTTGGAAAGGCACACACCTGTCTATATAAGGTCCCACAGTTAACAGTGCATGTTAGAGCACAAACCAAGCCATGAAGTCCAAGGAATTGTCTGTAGACCTCCGAGACAGGATTGTATCGAGGCACAGATCTGGGGAAGGGTACAGAAAAATGTCTGCAGCATTGAAGGTCCCAATGAGCACAGTGGCCTCCATCCGTAAATGAACGAAGTTTGGAACCACCAGGACTCTTCCTAGAGCTGAGCGATCAGGGGAGAAGGGCCTTAGTCAGGGAGGTGACCAAGAACCCGATGGTCACTCTGACAGAGCTCCAGCATGTCTCTGTGGAGAGAGGAGAACCTTCCAGAAGAGCAACCATCTCTGCAGCACTCCACCAATCAGGCCTGTATGGCAGAGTGGCCAGACGGAAGCCACTTCTCAGTAAAAGGCACATGACAGCCCGCCTGGAGTTTGCCAAAAGGCACCTGAAGGACTCTCAGACCATGAGAAACAAAATTCTCTGGTCTGATGAAACAAATGACAAGCGTCATGTCTGGAGGAAACCAGGCACCGCTCATCACCTGGCCAATACCATGCCTACAGTGAAGCATGGTGGTGGCAGCATCATGCTGTGGGGATGTTTTTCAGCGGCAGGAACTGGGAATGAATGCAGCAATGTACAGAGACATCCTCGATGAAAACCTGCTACAGAGAGCGCTCTGGACCTCAGACTGGGGCGAAGGTTCATCTTCCAACAAGACAATGACTCTAAGCACACAGCCAAGATAACAAAGGAGTGGCTACAGAACAACTCTGTGCATGTCCTTGAGTGACCCAGCCAGAGCCCAGACTTGAACCCGATTGAACATCTCTGGAGAGATCTGCAAATGGCTGTGCACCGACGCTCCCCATCCAACCTGATGGAGCTTGAGAGGTCCTGCAAAGAAAAATGGGAGAAACTGCCCAAAAATAGGTGTGACAAGCTTGTAGCATCATACTCAAAAAGACTTGAGGCTGTAATTGGTGCCAAAGGTGCTTCAACAAAGTATTGACAAACTTTTCACGTTGTCATTATGGGGTATTGTTTGTAGAATTTTGAGGAAAATAATGCATTTAATCCATTTTGGAATAAGGCTGTAACATAACAAAATGTGGAAAAAGTGAAGTGAAGCTTTCCGGATGCACTGTATAGACGTATCAAAGTGACAACATAAACAAACGTTACTACGCATGCACGTGTTCATGAACTGCCCTTACTTCTGGTACACATTCACAAACAATCGAGTGCCTGTAGATTATTTCTGATAACAAGCAAACGAAACTGAGAAGTGTTACTTGGCTAAACCTGTCTCTGCAATATTTTAAATTTGTACTGCGATTACCAAGCTCAACCACTAGATGTCAATGTACCATATGGTTTCTTCAAATGTGACCAAAATACAGGAAATATTTAAGTAGGATTATTAGACGCTAGCCAAACACAGACCGTAAGTTAACTGCAGTCATAAAATGAACACTGTATCGTGATTAATGATCTCTCTGTAAAAAAGTAAAGTCAAATCCAAACTTGCAGATTGTAAACACGGACTATTTGTCAAAAAATGCTCGCACTATCGAAGACAATAAAAGGCTGTTAATGATCCAGTGACTATGATGCATATTATTATTGTTTTATTAGTAGGATGAGTATGACTTGAAGTCTGATTATCGCACTGATTATTTGTTTGTGTTTTTAGGAACCTCAGCCATTCCAAAAATGAATGTAAGTATATTGGTTGCCAGTTTTGCTTTTCGTCTTTGGAGTAAAATTGCTGTTAAAAACATGATACTCTGTCAGGTGGATGTTGAGGCCTTAAAGAAGAGGGCAGAACGTTTTGGCATGAATGTCTCGTCTGTTTCTAAAAAGGTACAGTTCTTTTTATATTGCTTTGTCACATTCTTCACCTGTTGTTTTACTTTTATTGCTGGTTAGATTGATTATATAGTGACCAATTTTGGTCTGCTTCTTTTGATGTATTAAACTTGTTGCCATGGCAAGGTCATAAATTCTGCAAAAAAGAAACAAAGTATTTTCTGCATTTGAGCTGTTTGTTTGTTCGGTCATGGGAGTCTATCGGTCACTGTCATACACAAATTCGTTGCTCTTCTAGTATGTGCTTTTTATTTGCATTCTTTGTGATTTCACAGTTTGAGGATGATGAAAAGCTGAAGAAAAGGAAGGAAAGGTTTGGCATTATGACGGCGGCTGCTGGAGCAGATGTAGAGGTACCAAAAGAATAAAGATTTTCTGTTTGAACACTCGAATTACTCAAATTTGTCCATGTACTAATGTACTAATTTCTCGTTTCACACTTAGTAAATTTTGGTTTCATAAGGATTTTATTATTTCAATGTTGGGTCCTGTAGTCACGGTTCGATGCGGCCTGCCACCGTTAGTCACTACATGCATAAAACTGTAGTGCGTTAAACTACATTTAGATATTATGTTATGATTATATTTCATATGTGTGAGGGGGAAATTATTGCGTCACGCATAACAGACCTGCCAACCTGTATGCATTTTGCGTAGCGGGTACACATTTTGACAAAGTACGCTGGTATGATACGTCACTGTAAACTACGCAAAAACCTGGTGGTGCTCCTGTGCACTCACAGTAGTCAAATCAAGCAACAGCAAAAGCAGAGTTTGACCAATTGTAGCGCTGGATTCATTCCTCAAATAGCAAGCGGGGATGATTAACAAATGGGTCTATCGCTAAAGAGACTTCAAATCAACAGCAACACAAAATCCGAGAGGCGCGACCCCCCCCCACACTCCTGCGTTCTGACTGATTTCTTAAGCAAGGACATGAATTAATGAAGGGTGTGTTCGTGGCGGCCTGCAGAATTTGCTGTATGTAAAGGGTCCGCCTAATTTACAACATGAATTTTTTCTAAACCTCGTGCTAATGTTAGTGAATTTGGAGTATTCTGAATGAGCCGCCGCGTGCACTAGTTTAGTCATTTGCATAAAACGCACTCAGTCCATCTCCATATTAGGGTTTACTGCCTACTGTAACCTTTCCTTTACCACCTGTCATCACTTAAGTCAAAGATACTCCAGGCAACCTCATGTGACGCTGTCTACATGCTCACTCTCGCAAGTAATTCCAAGTACGCAGTCCTCATAATCAGCTCATACACAATAAAACACCTTTTAATCAGACAAACAGTTTACAGAGTTCTCGCTAGCCGGCTGTAAAAGGGCTGTTTTTAGAGAAACAATGCAGCTCGTGCAATAGTCTAACACAGCTTGTCTTGCTCTCTCACTGTGTAAGATGAAACATACATTTTGTCAAAACAGAGAGAGAGAGAAACTGGTGATTTTTGGGTACAGTACGTGTGCTTTCAGCTGTTCCTATCTTTTTTCTTATATTTAGAATAAATATTTAGTACGAACGTTTTAGTGAATCATGATTTGTTCGTGAAATCGTTCGTACCCCGGTTTCAAGCACAAATATGTGTGTCCGCTTGGTTGGTGAATGACACCCATTGTCCAGTCTGCCCATGTTTGATTATCATCAAACATGTTTGATAAGTGATGCCCTGAAAGACATCTTAAATATGTCAATTTTAACATACTGTACTGCGCCACAAACTGGCAGCAGGAAATCTGGTACATGTAAATAAATTAAAGTCTTTCTATAATGTAACTTCCTATATGCGCATTGTCCACCATTCGCTCTTCCTGAGGCCAACGGCTGGCGGATGCACCAGGTTGCTTTAATTAGGGCCCGAGCACGAGGGAGCAAACCAGTGGCTTGCACCGGAGTGCAGAGCCCTATTGTTTCTGTAATGTTTATTCTTCTTCGTCTTCGATCGAAATTTTGAGGGCCTAAACATGCTCAAAAACTCACAATAACTTGCACTCGCATCAGACCTGGCGAAAATTTAAGGCTGATAGGGGTTTTAAAATTAGGCGTGGCAAAATGGCGCGTTAGCACCACCTAGAACTGCCCCTACCACTACGCTTAATATACATGCACCAAATATGGTGGGCTCATAGAACACCCGGAATCATAAAAAAAGTATATTGGAGCAAATCTCTAAACCAAACAGGAAGTCAGTTATTTTTAATTTCCTCTGCAATTTGGTGATTTTTTTGTAATTTCCAGCCATCATACTTTAACGAACTCCTCCTAGAGTTTTAATCCGATCAACATCATATTCATGTCATTCTCATCTTAAGGCCTTTGCGATGCTAAATTGTGAAGATCCTGACTTTTGTTCCTGTGGGGGAACGTGACCCTGGCGGCCTGCCAAAGTTTGGCGTTTCGCCATGAACAGGAAGTTGTTGTAACTCGGACATACAATGTCCAACAGGCCCCAGACTTCACACATTTGATAAAAGTCCTGGTCTGAGGACATCTACATGGTAATATTCAGATACAGTTTGAGAAAGAAACTTTTAATGGCGCTATATAAAATAAATGTATTATTATTACTATTATTTGGTTAGTCCCACGTGAAGTTTTTTTTGTGATGCTAAATGGCGTAGACCTTGACATTGAACGTTCATATGCCGGTTTCATGCACAAATTTGTGCGTACGCATGCTTGGTGAATGAGACCCATTGTCCAGTCTGCTCCAAACTTAAAATGTTTGATAAGAGTCATGCCCTGAAAGATGTGTTATACAGTATATGTCAATATTAACCTACGGTATTGCGCCACAAACTGGCAGCAGGAAATCTGGTACGTGCAAATAATTGACGGTCTTTCTATAATGTAACTCCCTATACTGTATGCACATTGCTCACCGTTTGCTGTTCTGGAGGCCAACGAGTGGTGGTGACAAAGGGTTGCGGTGGCACTGTTGCGAGGTCCCGTTCATCGCTGCTCGCAGCTTTAATTCTAATTGTAACCAATTTACATGTTGAAAAATTTGAGAATATATGGACCCCATCAAACCCTGTGTCCCATCCTGTCACACGGATGGTACTCAAAAAAATTCCAAGGTTGCCTCTATTGTCTTTTATCGGATCCTTCTAAGCACCCGATAAAGCGCAATGCCTTTTTATCCATTACTCGCACTATGTTGACCGGGAGTGCAAAGCAGTGCGGGTAAAACAAATCCAAGTTATACAATCTACGAGTTTCTTGAAGAGGTTCATATATCACAAAAATAATTTTCTTCCTTAAATGGTAATAAGAACACTTGACTAATCGGAGCTGGGTTTTTTTTCAAAATTATATTGGCTTCACATTTCTCTTTGGAAGACAGTTAAGTTAATGAAGATAATTATAATAATAAACCATTCATCTTATTAAGTTAAGTGTTCATTAGCATTACTGGTGCCATGCCATGAACCCTGCTCCCACATCAGACCGGACCAAACCATGGTCACTATATGCCGTGGTATTGTTACATTCCTATTATTAGCATCGTTTGTTTACCCTTTGGCATCTGGTAGAACATTTGGACCCGGAAGCAGTGGTGCATGACGTCAGACTTGACAAGCAGATACAATTGTAAATTGTCATTAGGAATCAGATGTTCCAGCAAACTCATGCTGCTCAGCACTACTTTGTGTTGATTTACTTGAAAGTGCATGAAGTACAAAAACACATGTTTTGGTTTTCACACTACTTTGATATCATGCGCAGAATGAAGTCAAAACATCTGTTTTTTTGTCTATCTGAATGCAGCAAACCTCGACATCTATACTGTGATGATTTGGGACAAACACCTGTACCTTTATGCCCCTAAAATGTACCCATTTGTTTACCTCGCATTACTAATTTGGACAGTTGAAGTTAATCCACAAAAAAATGGTCTATTTAAAATCTGCAAATGTAGTTCCTCTCTGAATGGTGTTTCTTAATATCACTATGATGGCTTGAGCAGCAGTCACTTGAGTGAAATACGTGAAATGTCTGCATGTTTGAAATCAATTGTGGAGAAAATATTATCCATACAACATGCAAAGAAGTTATATACCAAATAATAATGAAAAACAGCCCGTCATTTCTCAGAACTGAGCTATTGTTGATAAAATGCCAACATAACATCTTAAAGCCTAGGCAAAAAGCAACTGCTGTATGCTGAAGGTGTTAAAACCGTTTTAATTTAAATAAAAACTACAGTGACAAAAAAATCTAAGTAGTGTTTCAGTTGTATTTTTTTGTAGTCTCTATTACTTGTCATCACATAGTTAGAGTGTGGGCAGTTTACACAAACTATTCTAATGAATATGATATTTCTTCTGATGTGTTTCACTCATCCTGTCTGCTTTCTCCATTACATCTGTTTCAGGCTAAGAAGAGAAAACGTGCAGAGCGATTTGGAAATGTATGAAAATGGATTTGATCCTTTTTGTACTTTTTTATTTTGATTTTTTTAATGAAAGTATTTTTGAGGTTCTTGCAATGTAATTCTGAAGTTTTCCATGTTTCATTAAATATACTCTGTTTCTTTAGTTTGTCACATCTCTCATTCCTCTGATGTTTAACTGGTGAATTGATTCATGTTTGGAGATGTTAGGGTGGTTATTTTTTACTTACCTGGCCTTGTTTGCCAGACTTTGATTGTTATGGACCTTCTATAATGGATTTTTTAACCTGTAATACCAATTTATTACCAGTTAAAGGCAACAAATTGCCCTTCTAATGTGCCCTTTGCACAGTTTTTTCATATATGCATGTGTATAGATATGTATATTAACAAAATATTTAATATATTATGTTAATAATAAATAATATAGATTAATATGTTAACAAATAAGAAAAAACTGTGCAAATATGAATGTTCATATATATAACTGGGTTGCAGATGGAGTTACATAAGCCGGTAAAATAACTGTTACTGTGGATATTTGTTTGTCAATTCACACAGGATAAGCAACATAAAAACTTCCATGATGTATGTGTGTAATGTTATAATGCTGCTGTAATTGATTTACAATATATCTTTTTGGATTTAATTACTGTTGAAGATAAATAATACTAATCATTAGCATATGTCAGCAAAATGTAGTTTATCCAATAGATGCAACCTGGATTCAACCTGCTTCTGTTCATATTCAATCTCAGTGGCAGGAAATAACAGATTACATTAACAAAACTCTTCTGACCCAAATATCACCTACAAAGCAGAGACCGAATAAAATATGAGGATTGTCATGGAGTTTAGTTGTTATTGAGCATTATTGAATATTAGGATTACTGGCGATAAATGTACGAACATGTTGATAATGGCTTACGGAGACCGTTTGATCCATTAAGTCAAAACCCCTGTAGTCACTAACATTTTGCTTTACAAATCAAGATAAATTGGATTAAATAATGACAAAAAGATGGTAATATGTAGATGGGGTTAAATGTGTATAGAGACACTTTAGCAATTGTTGGTTTTCTTTTTTACTTAAAGGCTGTACCATTATTGCTAAAGACTGACGAAAAAGTGGTTTTAGTGCAATTTGGGCTAAAGAAACAAAAATTAAATAATTCGACATATGATTAGGAAATAAAATGTTTATGTTGCAAACTGCAGAGTCAGGTTATGTTTCCTCTAAAACATTTGCAACTGCTTTTCATCACAGCCTTATTTGAAACACTACATTAATTAAATATTCCCATTTGCCGAGTGTGTCTTGTCGGGTTAGAAATACTACTTGCACGCTTGGACCAAATATAGAAAAACATCGTGCAAGTGGTCAAGTGCAAAGACAGTGCAGTGCTCCCAACTTTCAATTTGAAGTATCTACAGTTGGTCGCTAGATGATGTCATGCAGGTGAATTCACTGATGTAGATGAATATACTGGACTGGTACATCAGTAGGCGAGTCTCAGAATCTAGATAAGGTTCTTCCAAGAAGGTGCAAGATTTGGCTCTTGATGGTTGAAAAATGTCTCAAAAGGCGTTGGGAAGAAGGGTGCCTAACGTAGAAAATGAACTTTTTCAATGTTGTTTGACATAACTGTGTGTCAGGAGTGTGTGTACAGAACCATCCTAGAATGATAAAAATCCATCTATTTCTTTTTTTTAAACCTCCAATAAACCTCAACAGTCCTCTTGAACGAGCTGTTGGCATTCTCTCAGCAAACTGATTAAGCCCTGCCCATGACTGCTTATGGACTCTGCTGTCTCCACCCTCATCGAGTTGTTCACTTTCCGCCATTGTTTTCACGCTGGACTATTTACAGTGAGCTACAAGAATGTTTGTTGTTGGACGCAACACTTATTTTTTCTCAACATCTGAGCCGCTGAAGTCGCTGTGGATTAGTTTTATTTCTCAACGGAATGTGCAGAAGACATCTTGGGTGTATTCCAGAAAGCATGGTTAACTTACCGTCAGCTAAACCCTGAACACTGGGTTGGTTAACCCAAACCTTGCTTACTCTGGGAATGTTGGTTCCAGAACACGTTCGAGGTAAGAAAACCACAAGGATCATATTTAATTTATGTTTATAAAACCATAAACACTATAAATCAATAATTTAATTCAATATAAAAATTATTTAAATACGTATACTATTTGTATACTGAAATATGTAAAAAACATATTCATCATGGCTATCTTTGTTACATAAAGTGTAGATCTGTTGAGTTTGTAACTGTTAGTTTAACGTGTCTACCATGGTATTTTACCAAAATTGTGTTGTGCATACAGTGTATGTATATGATTGCATTGCTAATTTTGTAGGCACTATTAAACCTCTTTTTTTGTTCCTTCACGGTATGTTCCTTAAAACAATCTACCTTTATGTGTTTTCTGATAACTGACCTGGTATTGTCTCTTTATTTTCAACAGTTGCTGATGGAGACTTGTTTTATTGTAGAAACTACAGTTGTCATAATTTTGGAAAAACGTGCGTAATGCTTGGAGTAGAGGATGAAGGTCTGCTGTGACAGAGTTAGAGATTTAAAATGTTATGGCTAAGTCACATGTCCTTTGAAATATAATATAAACATATATTTTTAAATATATTATATAAATTATATTATAATATAAACATTTTATTTTTTGTTTGTGTCTTTTGACTTTGTTTACTACAAGGCCATGGCTTTCCAAATGTTAAATGATGTGTAAAAGGCCTATCTTGAAAGACCAATAACTAATTGTAATTTGGAGAAAGGCCTTTACTGTAGAGGAGGCTGAGGATCAGAAAAACATTATTAAGAAATACAGACTTGCCAGACTGGGAATGCAATCTTTGGGTTATAAGTCTATCTCTTTAAAGGGGTCATATGGCACAAATACATGCTTTTCTGTGTCTTTGGTGTGTTATAAGTTGCCCATGCATGTATTAGACAAAAGATTCATTCGATCTAAAAGCGAATGCTCACCCAGACCTGCCTGAAACGCCTCCTGTAACCACACCCCCACAGATCTACGTCAGTTGGTGGTCTGATTTGACAAAGACCGTCCAAATGTACACGCAAGTAAGGTGGGCGTACCTGTCAGTACAATTGAAGAGGAACCTGATGTTCCAAATATGGTAAGAGGCGTTACATTTCCTTTACACGCTTGCAGTATTCCACCAATCATTACACTGGTTAACTGGCCAATCATAGCACACCTCGCTTTTCAGAGCCGGGCAAAGGTGAGATACAAACATGCATGGTATGTGTTAAATACAGCTTAAATCGTTTATACACATTGCATTAGATCTAAAAGAAACAATAATATTTGTTTTAGCCATGTCATATGACCCCTTTACAACACCACAACTACCCAGAGATGCAAATATGACCTATAGGGAAGAGTAATGAGATCCAAATGCTTAATAAATTGTTCTGAAGTTACAAGAATTGTAAGGTGTGCATACTATTTATTCCAATGTTATTTGGAGATTTAATAATAAACCTAATTAAAAGTATTTACAGTATTCAATGTAAACACATGAAGCCTTACATTTATTTAGAACAGTTCACATTATTTTATTTAAAGATTATTTCATTTTAAAAGATTACAAATCATGAAATTATTGCGCACCCCTACTTTTTTTCTGCTGGAAAGGGGTGGAGACCAGCAGCTCATTTGCATTTAAAGAGACACACCAAAACAGTGTGTTTTTCCTCACAGTCCAAAAATAGACATGTGGGCCACAGTATAATAAAAGATCTGTGGCGTTACTCTAGCTGAAACTTCACAGACACATTCTGTGGACCCCTAAGATTTATATTACAATTTGTAAAAGGGCTACATTTGGGGCCCTTTAAACCTAGAGACAAAATCCCTAAATTGTTAACACTGAGTGTGGGTATTTGAACAATGCCATTGGGTGCTTCTCAAACTGAAGGCTGTGTCCTAGGTAGGGTTGGGAATCGTTTCAATTTCATCGATTCCAATTCTGATTCTGCTTATCAATTTCGATTCTTATCGATTCCCGGTTTCGATTCCACAGTTGAAGTAAAACATTTAGATATCAACCTGTATGGTCATTTAGCCTGCTTATATATGTATATTTACACATAGAAACACACATTTTCTGATTTATTACAATTTGTATTATCATAGTTGAACTACATCATGGTTAAACTGCAGTTACTATAATGCAACTATGGTTAATTTGTGATTCCTGTGTTTTAATACAAATTCTATAGCTAAACTATGCTTACTATAGTAAAAATATCGATAATTTTCATAAGAGCTTTTATTGAGATATCAGCAGATCATGCAACGCATGTACTTTTCTTAAAATATGCACACAGGAATTGATAAGAGGAAATTTTTCAAATTTTAATCTCAAGTATCCGATTCCTAATCCTTTCGATTCCGATCCAATTCCTAGCCTTTCGATTCCGATTCCAAATTGGAATTGATTTTCGATTCCCAACCCTAGTCCTAGGAATGCAGATCTCGGCTGCCACAATATACATCAACAAAACAAATCAAATGCTCAACATTTTGTGTCTCCCATCACATAGCTTTGCTGTCATCAGAGTTTGAGCATATGCTTTCAAAACACAATTGATCCTAGAATTGCACAGGAATGGCTCAATAAATCATTTGCTAATGTACCTTGCGAATCATAAGTGTGACAATGAAGAGGATCAACTCAGTGACATCTCAAAGGACTGAAAAGTATGCTTTAAACATCACCCCTGGGGCCCGTTTCAATAAGGAGGTTCAACCAACTCTAAACCTTGAACTCAGAGTTGGTTTACTTAGAAATTAGAAACTTTTAGTTTTTGGTTTCAGAACAGCTGATTTGAGTTAGTTCAATTTACTCTGGGTAGGCTTACCCTGGGTTAAGCACGTGCACCACGACTATAAAAAGCCATCATCAATGGAGCTCCGATATTACGATTCACCATGGCAACGGCACCAAAAAAGCAATATGGCAGCAAGAAAGCACTTGAGAGTGAGGCACACTTTCCGCTCTGCATACTTGATCATGATTTACTAATGTCCTGAAAATGACTTAAGTTTAAATAAAAAATGGATAAATGTACCAATAAACAAATAAATTAATCATTAAATGAATGAAACAACAGAAATGTGAAAAGTGTTCTCACTCGCCATAAGTGCTCTAGTTACGCAATTGAGATGTCATGGTGTATAGGACACCTGTAGGGCATCAGACTCTCGTGCAAAATTAGTCTGATCGCATGTTCGAACCCTGCTCTGAGCAGATTTCAGTTGGATTGGATGCATGTCAAAATTACTTGTTTATTACCTTTATCGCTTCATTTCTGCATGTATGTCTGTATTTATTCATTTCTTTATTCATGCACTTTATTTATATACTTTATTAAGTCATTTCTCATCGTCCATAGAAAAGTATGCTCTGATCTAATACACATACGGTGGCTGATGTTATTGATGTAAGGATGGATGAGAAATATTTTGATATATCTAATTCACTGTAAAGAAAAACGGTACAGTTTTAATAAAAATGCACAGGGAAATGACAAAATTCCACTCGGGTCCTAAATTGCTCTCCTGAAATCAAAGTACATTCCAATGAATGAATGCAGCCTCTTCATGAATCCTCTATAAAAGCACATATGACATTAGTCACTGAGATGGTCTCTGTGTGATCAAAATGTGTGCCATGAATTACTGTATTAATGAATGAATGAATGAGTTATACCACTTACGCTTTAAAAGGGGAAGGAGATCGAAATAAACTCTGGGTTTACCAAAGAAAACCTGCTCCCGACCAGGTTAGATTCACAGAGTAAGTTACTATGGTTACTGAGTATAAGTTACCTCTCCTTTAGAAACGGGCTTGAGTTACCCCGCTTTCTCGGGTTTGACATACCTCACATTCTGAATTGGAAAACCCAGAGTTTCCTTCATTTCAGGGTTAATTTACTCAGAGTTTTCACTAAACTTCCTTTCTGAAACAGGCCCCTGCAGGCTTCTGGAAAGCAAAGACGGAATTATCCAGCGATAGCGGCACTATGATGAAGACGAACCGTGGTTTTACTGCAGTAATCATAGTTTAATGGCTACACTTTAACCATGGGATTTATAGGAAACAGTCCAGTTCCACACTTTAACCATAATAAAACCATTACTAATTTTCATAAGGAATGGTTCCTAGTAATGTCCATCCTGCCAGACAGTGACAAATGACCCTCAATTGTCCCCCTTACACCCATGGGACTGTCCAGAGACCCCTTGACAGTGCGTACATGTGGATTTTGCTGGGCCAGTTGAAGGGAAAATGTTGATAGTGCTAGATGCCCAGAGCAAGTGGCTTGAGGTTGCTGTTATGCATTCATAACTACTGAGAGAACAGTGGTAAAACCTGAAGAAAGGTTTCCCTCTGTTGGCTATCATGAATTTCTTACACTGTTGTGGTGTACAACATATCAAGTCGACACCTGGCCACAAATTATTTGTTTCTTAATAAGGGATCTTCAGCGGTCTTGTTTCCTAGTGTTCTCGCTTTACGTCATCAATAACCGTCAAAGTCTGGTTTAAACCCTCAAGAACACAAGAACAGAGAACACATTGAAGTACCCAGATGTGTTCTTGATATCAAGGATGCATCGAATGCAGCCTATGGAACCCGCTCAAAGTCTCAGAATTCAGGAGCGTCCATCCAAGTTCGTTCTTCCGAGCTGCCACACAAGACCGGTCTCCACAAGAACACAAGCCCGTTCTTTGCGTTCTTGGAATTGAAAAACAGCCATTGTCTTGCCAAGATTTTAGAGGTTCGTTTTATACAGGAAGATATGTAAAACATTCTGGGAAGGGGGGGTGCCAAGGACTGGAATTGAGAAACACTGGTTCAGACCTGGCTTTTCCAACTTTTCTCATGCTGAAGCATTCTCTGTGCTCTGGTTTTGACTTCTACGGTTAAATAGGTGATAACTCATCAGCAGCAAAAACAAGTTGACAAGAGAAAAATAAAAGCAAAGAGCAGGCAACTATGCTTCAGGACCAAAATGAGTACCATCTACCGTGATTGCTCAAACCAGTCCTGGGTCATACTCTGTACTAACTCCTGGCGATGGGATTTGGAAAAGACACTTTAATCAACTTACTGAGATCTGCTCCTGGTGATGAGCCTGTGCCAGGCTGTTGCCATATCCACTACTTGTCCTGATTCTCCTGTGGATGCACAAATGAGTGTGGACACAGCATTTACACCAGCAGAGGGAGCTGTATTACAAGAGACTAAAAACATTCCGTATATCTGGAACATTGTTAGATTTACAGCTACAAGACTTATAGTCAGTAAAAAATGTGGACATTCTGTTTTTGAGTGGAGAAGTGTTATTAATTTTTCAACTCCTAACAAGCAGTGTTCAATACTGAAACCACATTTTCAAAACTCTTCACACATTCAGACCAAACTGTGAATCATTTTTCATTGCTTTCAGACAAAATGCATTCAGTGACCACATTTTTCAAAACTCTTTTGTCATTCATACTCCACAACCTGCAAAACACCATGTATTTTCAGCACATTTTTCAAATGCTAACACGCTGCTTCTAAAATGGTTAAAAACACATTCAAACAACGATGACAAATTTCATGCAGTAATTATTTTAAAACATTTTAGCAGAAAAGGAAATCATTTTTTTTTCTGTGTGGAGGTGAAAAGTTTATGATCAGCATTCACATGACCAGATGACTTTACTGGAGGCAATGAATGCAGAGTGTGGAGACAGTTCTCCTGTTGGATTACTGTAGATAATCACACTGAACTTTCCAAGATGCATCAGATGCAATGTTGATGAGAACTTGTGGCCAAATGCAAGAGAGAGGGAGAACTAAGATCCCTCACTACACATTTTGTTGATGTGTTGAATTTATTTTATTTATTTTCCTACAGTAAGTAATTACTATATCACCCTGTATTACACTGGAACCTTTTCCTCTTTTTTTCACCTTTGTACTGTAACTTTCAAAGATGAAGTGCTATTGTATATTCAAAGAACAGCAGCATTTTTAAATCAGTCTTGTTGTGCTTTTTACATGTACATTCAAAATGAGAAAAAAATGTCTGTTCATAATGTCTGTAATGCTCCCTGTTGTTAGCTCATTTTGAGACCTATATGAAGTGTTTTGTTTGGTCTGAGTGAGTTTTGGGGGTGAGATTAACTATTTGGCCAAAATTTACGTTGGTAATGCAGACTGCATGAAGAGTTTTGAAATGGGGCTAATGCTTGTTAGCAGTTGAAACTGTAAGAAGTAAGCAAGAGGTGGAGTGAGGGAGTGATTTGCTCTGTGAATGCGAGTGCAATGTGAACACATACAAAGGTTGTGCCGTTCCTGAGGAAGGCGTACGATTCAGCTGAGAACACAATCTGAGGACGATGAGTCGTTCATTGATTCGCTATGGAAAAGGAAAGAAACATTTCCAGCTGCCCTCAGATTGATTTACCCTTCACTCGGGTGTTTTTGCCAGCTGTCTATGTCACGGTTTTTATTGTCGGAGTCTTCGCTAATAGTTTTGGACTTAAGTCAGTCTGCTGCAAGTGGGGAAAGCTTGGGAATATAAACATTTTCATTCTCAATCTCGGTGTTGCGGATCTACTTTATGTCTTTACCTTGCCTTTCTTGGTTATGTATTATGCTGGGAACAGCAGGTGGATCTTCGGCCAGACCTTCTGCAAAATCACAAGGTTTTGCTTCAATATGAACCTCTACGGCAGTATAGGATTCCTCACCTGCTTGAGTGTATACAGGTACCTCGGCATCGTTCATCCCATGTGGGTGATGGGGAAAATAAACACAAAGATCTCAGTGACGATCTGTGTCCTGGTCTGGATTCTTGTTTTTATTCAGATCCTGCCGGACATGTTCTTTGAGAAATCCAAGCCAAACTCCTCAGACTCATGTTACGATACCACCACGGATCAGTGGATTTATGACTATCTGTCCTACAGTCTGGGATGGACCTTCACTGGGTTTGTTGTCCCACTTCTTATAGTGTTTTGGTGCTACGGTCAAATCATCATAGTCCTCGCCACTAAGACCAACATGGACACGTTACTGAAGCAGCTGTGCATCCGACTGATCTGTGTTTTAACGCTTTTGTTCACAGTTTGTTTTATCCCCTACCACGTCTTCAGAAATCTGAATTTACTGACGAGAATATTAAAGAAGCAGGGCATTTGTGGTGAAAGCTTTGA
>NW_026634134.1:0-38176 GCF_024868665.1 Triplophysa rosa
AAAGCTAAACGCACTTCGCTCACCTGATCCCTGATGTTTGAGATCCTCATCTCCTGAAATCAGCCAGTTCGATGTTTAATGATTAGAACTATTACAAAGAGTTTGAAGAAAAGTTTTAAATCATGTACGGTAAACACACAGACAGCGGATCCACACCGGCAGCTGCGCTGTAATATGAACCTGCTGCTTCACAGCGACATCTGCTTTCACAAAGGCACACTGCCCGAAATAACTGAAAAAAAGACCGAAAATAAAAAAATCATACAGTCGCCGAAAAAATTAAGAGACTATTCCAATTTTTCATTTAATCGGCATTTCTAGATGTATTGTGGCCATTCCCGTCCAGCTGTTGTATTTCAAATAAAATCAAACCTCAGGAGTGACATAAACAGCAATGTGAAAGACTGACAGAATGACAAGACACATGAAAACTGTGATAAAAATCCAGGATATCACATTTCAAAAATATTTTTTTCTGTTGTTTTCACCTGTAGCATATGGGATAGTTCACCCAAAAATATAAATTCTGTCATCATACTCACCTTTGAGTTGTTCCAAATCTGTATAAATGTCTTTGTTCTGATGAACACAGAGAAAGATAATGGAAGGATGCTTACGTTTCATCTTAACAACATAAACAAACATCAGTACGCATGCGCACTTTTGTGACCCCAACTGAACTTCCGGTACACATTCACAAACAATAGAGTGCCTGTAGATTATTTCTGATAACAATCAAAAGAAACCGAGAAGAACGTTACTCGGCTAAACTTGTCTCTCCAATATTTTGAATTTAGACTCCGATACCAAGCTCAACCGCTAGATGTCAATGTACCATACGTTTTTTTAAATGAGACCAAATACAGAACCCATTCAACAAATTGTTTATTTAATAAAATGAACATACAACAAAATTTAACAAATAAGTTTTAAAATACAATTAATAAACAATATAATAATAATATAAATTAATATGAACATAAATTAAATCAAATAAAAATAGTTATATTATTAGACACTAGCCAAACACAAACCGGAAGTTAACTGGGGGTCAGGTGCACGCGCGTCCGATGAAACGGTCTATAACCAGTGCTTGAAGTGGGCCGGAGTCACGATCGGGGAGGGAACACAGGGATACAAGGACAGAGGACCCAGGCGCAGACAGTGGGTAAGGGGTTAACACAGGACTTTAATAAAAAGACAAAACAAAAAGCCACGAGGGGGATAAATATAAAGAACAAAGGTAAAAACATGACGGATATCAAGAACATGGACTAACTACACTAAACTTGACTAGAGACAACATTTGACATTAACTACAAATAACTACACTACACTACACTACACTAGACACAGAGACACAGAGACTCACCCACATGAATCAAAATGGATAATTCCACCTCAAACACAGAAATAAATGTCTGGAACAGCACTCGAAGTTGGACATGGGACCTCTGAACTCTCAGATCGACCAACCCTGGCCTCAGGGAGATGCGTCATTTTAAATCACGCCCAAGATGCTTCCAGTGAGATTAGCCCAGACAGAGATACTCTTAGGCTACGTTCACACTGCCACCAAAATCCGATTTTTTTGCTCATATGTGACCCAGATCTGCTTACTGCATAACAGTGTGAACAGGACAAACCACATGGAATCCGATCTTTTTTAATCTGATCTGAGCCACTTCCATATGTGGTCCTAAATCAGATACAGGTCTGATGTTTCGCAATGCGACCTCAATCTGAACGGTCATATTGGAATTCATGTGACTTTTGCGTCATTGTAGATCGACATGCGTCACAATTCTGCGGTGATTTAAAGCTTCACGAGCCATTCTGTTGAGGGAAGTGCACTTTACAGCTCGGTTGACAAACTTTAAGCATCAGATTATAAGCATAAGCCCTTGCACTGTCTACACCGCATGCGAACCGCACAATACGATGCAACAAATGACTATAGGATCCATTATACGGACTGCACCGGGAATGCTCTCAAATCGCGCCGTGAGAACGGTCCACTCAGCACCGCATGAAGTCAAACACACCCGCTGACTTGACCCTTGCTTATTTATGACAGCCTGCTGCGTGTTATTGTTGTTTTGCTCATGCGATTCAGTTTAAAACCATCATGAGTTCACACTGGAATCTGATATTGGCCACTTTTAAAAAAACAGTGTGAACAGCTGAACAAAAAAATCTGATCTAAGCAAAAAATCGGAATTGCGCATTTAGGCTTGCAGTGTGAACGTAGTCTTATTATAGGGAGATGGAAGGGGTCTGTAATAATTCAATTCAATTTTATTTACAGTATAATAGCGCTTTTTACAATGTCCATTGTTCCAGAGCGGCTATACAGAAGAAAATAAGAAAAACAGAAAAACACAGCGCATGGTGTTTATAGAACAAGCAAGATCATTCTAATACATAATATCTAATAAAAGCAGTCTCCCGGTGAGCAACCCAACACGGCCCTGTGGCAAACTCCAATGATAAATAAATGTAGGAAAAAAACCTCGGGAGAAACCAGTCTCAGCCGGGAGAGCCAGATCTCCTCTGACGTGTCACAGCTGCACTCAGTGACTTTGATTAAAGATTTATCGAGTAAATGTTTATGAAAAATCGGGAGAGCTTATTAGTTTCACACCCGCCTACACCCCGCTCGTTTGCTGAACACAGGGTTCCTGTGTTCAGCAAACGAGCGGCATCTTGTATTGCCTTCTCAAAAGGGCAGTAAATCGCTTTCCCTCTCATTCTCCTTCACAACTCCTTCCTGGTGGAACATTCTTCCCAACTCAGTCCGGTCAACCACTTTGCTCACAACATTGAAAAAACTACTTAAAATCCATCTCTTCTGTGAATACTTGACAGACAAATAACAAACAAAAAACTAACCGTAGGGTCAGAGAGAGGAGCTGCTATGGAACTAAAGTTCTTGATGAACTTCCGATAGAAGTTAGTGAAGCCGAGGAATCGCTGAACTTCTTTGACAGACGTTGGGGTGGGCCAGTCCGTCACTGCCTCTACCTTCTTGGGGTCCATCCGGATGTGACCAGGTTCCACAATGAATCCCAAGAACTGCACCCGAGAAGCATGGAACTCACATTTCTCGGGTTTCACATACAAATGACTGTCCAGGAGGCGTTTGAGCACTTTTCTGACCTGCTCTGTGTGTTCCTGGAGGGAGCTCGAGAAGATGAGGATGTCGTCCAAGTAAACGAACACAAAGAGGTTGAGCATATCTCTGAGCACATCATTTATAAGGGCCTGGAACACAGCCGGGGCGTTGGTCAGGCCAAAGGGCATCACCCGACATTCGTAGTGGCCGGTGGGAGTGTTGAAAGCAGTTTTCCATTCGTCACCTTGCCTGATCCGTACGAGATGGTATGCGTTCCGCAGGTCAATTTTGGTGAAGAAGGATGCTCCTTGCAGTAGTTCGAACGCTGTGGCCATGAGAGGAAGGGGGTACCGGTTACGAACCGTGATAGCATTGAGTCCTCGGTAATCGATACACGGGCGTAGCCCTCCATCCTTCTTGGCCACGAAGAAAAATCCTGCTCCTGCGGGGGAGGTGGAAGGACGAATAAGACCCGCTGCCAGAGCATCCTTGATATAGGAGTCCATGGCGTCTCGTTCGGGGGGAGACAAAGAGAAAATCCTGCCTCTGGGGGGACATGTGCCCGGAAGCAATTCGATGGAACAGTCATAGGATCTGTGGGGTGGTAACGTGGTGGCCTTCTGTTTGCTGAAGGCCATCTTGAGGTCATGGTAACACTGGGGAACTCGGGACAGGTCGATGGGTTCTACATTCTCGGGAGAAGGGCCGGGGGAACTCGAGAAGATACAGGTAGCCTGGCACGTTGGGCCCCATTGCCTAATCGACCCCACGGACCAGTCGATGTAAGGGTTGTGGTCGTGGAGCCAGGGGTAACCTAGGATTAGGGGGAACTCTGGACAACGTATGATGTGAAAGTTTAACACTTCCTGGTGTTGGGAAACTGCCAGTCCTAGAGGGTCAGTTGCTTGGGTAACTAACCCCGGTCCCAGAGGTCTCCCATCCAGCGCCGTGACCCTCATTGGAGTGGCTAGAGAGTCCGAGGGAATGCCGTTCTTCTTCGCCCAGGTACAGTCCATGAAATTTCCCGCGGCCCCAGAATCTACCAAGGCTCGAAGGGGTAGCTCTCGATGGTCCCAGGAAAGGGTGACTGCTATGAGCAAACGGGAGTTGGATGGCTGGGAGGAGTTTATGTTCCCCGTCACAGTCCTCCCTGGGCTGCACGGGACGGGAAGTTTCCCTGGAGCTCGGGGCAGGAAGAGCGGAGATGGCCCGGTTTGCCACAGTACAGGCAACAGCGTTCTCTCATCTGGCGATCTCTTTCGGCCTGGGAGATGCGGGTGCCCCCTAGCTGCATGGGCTCTGGAGAAGCTGGTGGGAACGGAGGTGGGAACTCGGAGCTGGGGCTGGTCGGGAAGGGACAGAGAGGCCTGCGACTTAGTTCTCTCTCTTTCAGGCTGTTGTCGATGCGTGAGGCCAGCTTGACAATTGACTCGAGATCATCAGACGGCTCCCGTGTGGCAAGCTCATCTTGAATGGCTTGGGAGAGACCCCTCAGGAAACACACCCTGAGCTCCTCATCGTTCCAACCACTCCCTGCTGCTACCTTGCGGAATTGGATGGCATAATCGGTCACACTGTGACGGCCCTGTTGGAGAGTCAGAAGCTGTTTGGATGCCTCCGAGCCACTGCTCGGGTGTTGGAAGACTCTCTTAAACTCTCCCAAAAAGGCAGAATAGCTGGCGCAGCAGGAATTTTGGGCCTCCCACACCGCAGTGGCCCAGTCCAGGGCTCTCCCAGACAGCAGGGTGATGATGTAGGCCATCTTAGCCCGGTCTTAGCCAAGTTTCTGTCAGGACCCAGCCTTGAACTCGGGTCTCCGGTGTTAGAAACCGTCACTTAACCGGTTTAGCCACTAGAGGAGGGTTAAACCCAGAAGGTTAGGCAGACACAGTAAGTCACATAAAGAAGTTTATTGGACCAACATAAATTCCTTCAGATAACGAAGAATAATGCCCCACAAAAAAGGTAGAAAATGCACAAAGTAAAAAAGGAAAAAACTCAGGAAACCAAAAACAAGGTCCAAAAGTCAAAAAAGGTTTTTTCAAAGGGAAACACAAAAGGGTACTTTCCAAAAGGATAATGTCCACAGTTCCACAAAGAAGTCCACAGTTCCACAAAGAAATCCACGGGTAAGGGGTACTCTAACTCAAACTTGGAGCGAAGAACAAAAGAAAACAGAGTGCTTAAATACTCTGGTGGAAACAAGACACAGGTGAACCCAATAACTAAAAACGAAGGGAACAATGGAACCAAACCAAAGCACAATGGGGGCCTCTGGTGGCCGAAACAGGTAGAATGTTGACAAGCACTGCTTATAACCAAAAGTTCTAGGACCCCATTGACTCCCATAGTTATAAATTACTTTATATATATATTTTTTCTGTTGAATACTCAATCAGTGATCACCCTCGCACACCTGTAGGAAATAGGTGCGTCGGGAAAAAAGACCAAAAAATGGTCAGTAATCAGGAACAACGGAACAAATCTGCACTCTATCCTGTTGTACACAAAACAAGATATTTTGAGGAATGTAGAACAGCAAACAGTTCTGGGCCACTTTTGACTACCATTGTAATTTTTCCTACTATGGGAGTCAATGAGGTCCAAGAACGGTTTGGTCGCAAGCATTCTTCCAAATATCTTTCTCTGTGTTCAACCAAACAAAGACATTTATGCAGGTTTGGAACAAAGAGTGAGTAATTCATGACAGAATTTTCATTTTTGGGTGAACTATCCCTTAAAATGCTGAATTTGATGTTAACTGTAATACTTTTCTTAAATGTATTACACTTCCGATTGGAATTTCCAATAATATACGCCATGAAAATTGTATTTCCAAATTCAGTTAGGGCCATTATGCACTTTTATGACCATAATAATAATGATGATACAGCCAAACCAACAATTATTCAGACACCAGATATAATTTGTGATATTTGTTTTACTAGTTTCATGTACTGTAAGTGAGGAAAGTAAAATAAAGTCAACTGTGACATTATACTCAAAAAAATCTTCATACAGTGGACCATTAGTAAAATTGATCAAAAATTCTTCAGACACTTTGACAGGACCATGTTTTGCTTAAGTGTTTTTTCTTTAATTGCTAATGCAACCTTTTTACTCCACAGACTGAACAAAATGAAGCATTGCTTGGTAATTGGTTGCCCTAAATTGGTATTATCTAATTGTGTACTTAAATTTAACAGCTGACAGCTATTAAAGCTAAATCATTTGTGAGACAGTCTATAAAAGTTATCTGACATTATTAAGATGAATTTGTTCTGACACAGTTTAACTCTGAGTTCTTATCATGTTTTATTACCATTTTCTAAACCATAGCTAATAACTGTGATAATGTGAGAAATCTGGAAAGTGTCTAAATTAATTTTGGTTTGACTGTAGATCTTAGGATCTGAATTTTTTAAAAGCAACCTGTGTGCGTTGTGAGATGATGAAATTCTGACTCAAGAGTACAAACATACATGACAGAATTTGTGACATCATATCTCCTCATCAGAATGTCATAGAGACTTGGTGGTCTCATTGGAATTGGCTGAGCAAGCAGCCAAGAAATAGTGTCATTCAAACTTCCTAGCAACCACTCCATAGACTTCACCCTGGCAACCCATAGTCACGCCATAGTAACCATTTAGAGCACCCTAGCTACCAATCCACTGTTCACTAGCCAGGACCACACCACAACAATACAGTATAATGGATTTATTAGAACGAAAACAGATAGAAAGTAGAGAGAGGGAGGATGTAGAGGTTCTCTGATCTGGCTGGTCAGGCAGTCTTGACCAAGGACACTCCAGACAGAGTGGGCTTCATCTTGGCAGGAGGTAAGATGGATAACTTGAAAACCCCCAAAGTTTTGAATGAAATGAGATCATTTAGATTATTCTGTATGAACGATATGCTTTGGATGCCCAGATGGATATCTTTGCAGCACAGTTTTATAAACACAGGGGGGTGTGCCGCTCATATTACTAAGGCAACCAATCAGTCTCCTAGGATATTTATGTTTTTTAACCATCTTTAACCATTTGCAGCACCCTAGCAATACATTCAACAGAGTTTCATTCAAATGGTAGTGTCAAAGACACTTGGGTGGGTCTGTCATTTGACTCTGGGCAGCAAACATCCAATAACAAATCAACTTTACCTCTTTCTGCGCTTTGATTGTATGTTACATTGCAGTCTATGGGGGAGTCAAAAAATAACTCTTTAAATAACAAAAAAATATTGCATTATTGACTTTAGACCAGGGGCTGGTTGCATAAACATAGCCATGGTTTTAAGACAGTGCCTAAGAATTTGTCTGACTAACCAAAGTCATTGAAGAAAGACTGTTGCATAAAATAAGCTCATGGAAGACACTGAACAACTTAAAACAAAATGCCTGACAGTAGGCGCTAAACCCAGCTTCCCTTTCTGTCGGTCTCTCAACGTTGTGTCGAACCGACAGAATGGGGTTTGTCTTGAGAACCTATCATCTTCTGAGTATTTAGAAAAGGCCAATGAAAATTGGCGAATGAAATTTGCATGCCGGGCTCCTCCCCGGATGTCCGGGTATAAGAGGGAAGCCGGCGTGCTCATTCATTCACCTTTTGTTCTTCAGAGCCTACGCATCTGATGAGCAGCTTCCAGATCTTCGCTGATCTTCCAGTTCTTCGCTGGTTTCCTGCTGGAATCTACGACGTGGTGCAGCGGACGGTCCCTTCCTGCAGCGACTTTCCCCTGGGCGTCTCGGCAGTTCCAGAAGTGTCTGAGCACTTTTTTTCTAAAAGAGCAAATTTCTCCAGCGTGGCATGTCCCGCTGTTCTCTTGGGTGCGACGCACTCATTGAGGAAGGGGATGGACACGATGTCTGTCTCACGTGTTTGGGTCTCCAGCACGCTGAGGCAGCCTTCGTGGATACATCTTGCCCGCACTGCGGGAGGATGCCTATCCAGACGTTGCGGTCACGGGTGGCTGTATTCTTTATGGGTAAAGCCACCACCTCGTCTGTTACCCGATCCGTGACGGCAGTGACTACGGCCCTGCCGCCCGTTTCCGTTAACACCGGGGGTGATATGGGGATCACCGTGAACGTTAGACCGCCAGCCACAGGCTCACGGACCGTTCACGCCCCGTCACGCTTGTCTGACCATTCCTTAAGAGGCGGTTCTACCCCGTCTTGTTCCTCCGTCACGTACTCGGGAGTGCGTGACGAAGATGAGATGTCGATCGCAGCATCGGAGGGCGACCTCTTGGCATCCGACCCCGACGATTCCTCGGAGCTCCCTCCCCCGGGGGGTCGAGCCCAGGAAGAGGCGGACGTTGAGATGTCAACCATGCTCTTCCGGGCCGCCGCGAGCATTGGGCTGCAGTGCACAGCACCGCCTTTACCCCAGCGCTCGCGGTTGGATACGTGGTACCTGGGGTCTGAGCGCGGCTCCAAGCCGCGCCCAGCGCCGGTCCCGTATTTCCCGGAGGTACATGAGGAGCTGAGTAAGACTTGGAACGCGCCCCTCACGGCTCGTTCCAGTCAGAAAGGCTCAGTCGCCCTTACTTCCCTCGATGGTGGGGCGGCCAGGGGCTATGTCGAGATCCCCCAGGTGGAGCGTGCTGTCGCGGTGCACCTATGCCCGCAGACAGCGGCCACCTGGAGGGCTCGGCCTAGACTCCCATCCAAGGCGTGTAAGTTTTCGGCATCGCTGGTGTCGAAGGCTTACATGGCTGCGGGTCAGGCCGCCTCCTCCCTCCACGCCATGGCCATCCTGCAGGTCCACCAGGCCAAGGCGTTGAAGGAGCTCCACGAGGGTAAGACCGACCCAACGGTTATGCAGGAACTCCGTACCGCCACCGATCTCGCTCTACGGGCGACTAAGGTGACGGCACGGGCCTTGGGTCGGGCGATGTCCACCATGGTGGTCCAAGAGAGGCACCTCTGGCTCAACCTTGCGCAGATGCGGGACGCTGAGAAGGTTCGCTTTCTCGACGCCCCCATCTCGCAGGGAGGGCTGTTTGGTGACACCGTTGAGGATTTCTCTCAGCAGTTCTCAACGGTGAAGAAGCAGACGGAGGCTATCAAGCACATCTTGCCCCGCCGTGACTCGGCCGTCGTCAGGCCTCCGAGATCCCGAGCGGCGTCTGCTTCCCGGCAGCCCCGGACCTCTTCGACTCCGGATCCGGCTCCAGTGCCCCCTTCTCAGGCTGCCTCCCGGAGAAGGACGTCGAAGAGGAAACCGCCTCCCCGTCAGCAGCCGTCGCGGAAGCAGAAGCGGCCCTGACGGAGAGACCCCAGGGAGATTGAGAGTACCATCGGGCCCGATTCCAGCCATCACATCGCTGGATCGGAGAGGGACGGTTCCTGCCCCGTCCTTCCATCAGCTGGTCCCCCCCGGGGGGCCAGCGCCCACTTCCTCACGAAAGGAGCTTCCTCTCTCTCTGGGTTTTCACAGCCGTTCCCACCCTCTGGTCGACGGTGGACGGCAACTCGACGTTGCGTCATGGCGAAGCGCAATGTCGAGTATAAACACTGGCCTTCAGCACTCTCAGACAGACAGTGCGTCGAGCCGGACAATCGCCAGGCAGGAAAAACAGCAGAGCCGATCTCCTCCCCGGGGGTCCTCCCTCGGCAAGGAATCCGTACTGCTAGCCATCGAACCACCCTCCGGGGGGACGATGAAGCAGATCAAACCTCTAGTCCCCCTGTCACAGTTTCTGGGTGCCTGGTCTCAGCTTCCCAGACTGTCAGGTTGGCTGAGGAAGACGATCCGTCTCGGCTACGCGATTCAGTTCGCGAAACGTCCGCCCAAGTTCCGGGGCATCCTCTTTACCTCAGTCAGAGGCAGGGATGCCCCCGTGCTTCGGGCGGAGGTCGCCTCCCTTCTGGTGAAGGGAGCGATCGAGCCCGTCCCACTGGCCGAGATGTTCAGCGGGTTCTACAGCCCGTACTTCATTGTCCCCAAGAAAGGCGGGGGGTTGCGCCCTATCTTGGATTTGCGTGTTCTGAACAGGCACCTACACAAGCTGCCTTTCAGGATGGTCACGCAGAAGCGCATCCTGGCGTCAGTCAGGCGTCAGGACTGGTTCATGGCAATCGACCTGAAGGATGCGTACTTTCATGTCTCGATCCTCCCTCGACACCGGCCGTTCCTGCGGTTCGCGTTCGAGGGACAGGCATATCAGTACAGGGTCCTCCCCTTCGGTCTGTCCCTGTCTCCACGTGTCTTTACGAAGGTCGTGGAGGCCGCCCTTCTTCCCCTCAAGGAAGAAGGTGTGCGGGTACTCAACTATCTCGACGACTGGCTCGTCTTGGCTCACTCGCGAGATCTGTTGTGTACACACAGGGACCTGGTGCTCCGGCACCTAGATCGGTTGGGGCTACAGGTCAACTGGGAAAAGAGCGAGCTCTCCCCCGCGCAGAGCATCTCCTTTCTCGGTATGGAACTCGACTCTGTCTCCATGACAGCACGACTGACTACAGAGCGTGCCCGGTCAGTGTTACGCTGCCTGAAGGTTTTCAGGCAGCCGGCGGTCTCCCTGAAACATTTTCAGAGGCTCCTGGGGCACATGGCATCCTCGGCGGGGGTGGTCCCCCTCGGGTTGATGCACATGCGACCGCTCCAACACTGGCTACAGAGTCGGGTTCCTTGGAGAGCGTGGCACACCGGCAGCAGGCGTATGGTCATCACGCCCTTCTGCCGGCGCACCCTGACCCCTTGGTCGTCTATGGCCTTCCTACGGGAGGGGGTCCCCCTAGGGCAGGTATCAAGGCACGTCGTGGTAACGACGGATGCCTCCCTTCAGGGCTGGGGTGCTGTGTGCAACGGGCACGCAGTAGCGGGGCGGTGGACGGGCCCCCGCCTGCGATGGCACATCAACTGCCTAGAGTTGTGGGCTGTGCTACTTGCGCTGAAGAGGTTCCAACCCTTCGTGCAGGGCAGACACGTGCTGGTCCGGGTGGACAGCACAGCTGCCGTGGCGTATATCAACCACCAGGGTGGTATTCGATCACAGCAGCTAACACGACTCGCCCGACGCCTCCTCCTGTGGAGTCAGCAGGTGATCAGTTCCCTGCGAGCCATACACATCCCGGGTGTCCTGAACCAGACAGCAGACAGGCTCTCTCGTCAGTGGTCACCTCGCGGAGAGTGGCGACTCCACCCTCACGCGGTTCAGCTCATATGGGAGCAGTTCGGTCGGGCGCAGGTGGACCTGTTTGCCTCCCCGGACTCCACCCATTGTCCGCTTTGGTACTCCCTATCCGACGGTCCCCTCGGTACGGATGCCCTTGCGCACAGCTGGCCGCGGGACAAGAGGAAGTACGCCTTCCCCCCAGTGAGCCTCATTGCACAGACCCTGTGCAAGGTCAGGGAAGAGGAGCATCAAGTGCTAATAGTTGCGCCCTATTGGCCCAACCGGACTTGGTTCTCAGAGCTGGTGAGCCTGACAACAACTCCCCCCTGGCTGATTCCATTGAGGAAGGACCTCCTTTCTCAGGGGAAGGGCACGTTTTGGCATCCCAGGCCAGACCTCTGGAACCTCCATGTCTGGCCCCTGGATTGGACGTGGAGATCCTGAGCGACCTACCCCCGGCGGTGGTAGAGACCCTCACACAGGCTAGGGCCCCGGCCACTAGGAGACTGTATGCCTTCAAGTGGCGCATCTTCTCGTCTTGGTGCACTTCTCACGGAGAAGACCCGCAGAGATGCTCGATCAGGTACGTACTGTCCTTTCTCCAGGAGAGACTTGAGAAGAACCTCTCCCCTTCCACTCTGAAAGTGTATGTTGCCGCTATAGCCGCACATCACAACCCAGTTGCTGGTAAGTCTCTAGGGCAGCACGACCTGGTCACCAGGTTCCTGAGGGACGCGAGACGGTTGAATCCGCCTCGCCTGCGCCCCGTACCCTCTTGGGACCTCGAAGTGGTCCTGGAGGGCCTCCAGAGGCCCCCCTTCGAGCCCCTAGGAGAGGCCGATCTTTCTCACCTGTCGATAAAGACGGCCCTCCTGGTAGCGCTCGCCTCCTTCAAGAGGGTAGGGGACCTACAAGCATTCTCTGTGTCCTCGGGTTGCCTAGAATTCGGGCCTGGAGACTCTCACGTTATCCTGAGACTACGGCCCGGCTACGTGCCCAAGGTTCCCACCACTCCCTTCCGGGACCAGGTGGTGAACTTGCAGGCGCTCCCCACCGGGGAGGAAGACCCAACCCCTTCCGTGTTGTGTCCAGTACGCGCTCTGCGCCTCTACTTGGACCGCACGCAGGGCTTCAGAAGCTCTGAGCAGCTCTTTGTCTGTTTTGGAGGTCAGCAGAAGGGGAGAGCTGTCTCCAAACAGAGACTGGCGCACTGGATCGTGGATGCCATATCCTTGGCATACCGGTCGCAAGATCGCCCCTGCCCCTTAGGAGTTAAGGCGCACTCCACTCGGGGTGTCGCCTCCTCGTGGGCACTGGCTCAGGGCGCCTCTCTGGCAGACATCTGCAGAGCTGCGGGTTGGGCTACGCCCAATACCTTCGCGAGGTTCTACAACCTCCGCGTTGAACCGGTGTCAGCCCGCGTCCTGCAGGGCAACAGGTAGGACCGGCAGCCGTTGGGCGTACGCCTGCGGAAGCCCTTCCCCCTTCGGGGGGAGCAGTGGCGATCCAGCCTCACTTCTTTCCCCTCGGGTAAAGAATAGGCATTCCATCCATCACTAAGCACCCTTCCAGGGGACAGGCTGGGCAGAGCAGCCCTGCCCCCTTAGGCCGGGGAACAGTTGAGTTATCTCCCACATAGCTCTAACCGGACCTAGTGCTCCAGACGTGGTAACCCCCCCTCCGTGGGCTGTTCCGTCTGATGTATCCTCATGAATGGTTCCCACCTTGGCAACCCATGACCTCCCCAGGTGGACTCCCACCTTGCGGTTAACTCCTGCAGTCCGCACATTCCTCCCATGAGTTCTCCCCTGATGGTGAGACCATGTGGTGTCTCCACTAATTCCTCCCTACGGTAGGTAGTGGCCTCTGCAGCGTTTTTCCCCCAGGGGGAATAATGCTTACCCAGTGGCCCGTACGGTGCCGGGCGGCTTCTCGCCATTTAGAGAATTAGGCCTCCGCCCGTGACGGCCGGCGTTAGGGGGCTTCCCAACTTTTTGTGGAAAGCTCTGGGTCCCCCTTCCTCTCCACTGGAAGGTCATAATTTCGCGCTAGCGTGTTCGTCTGACTCGCCCAGGCCAGTCAACGTCGCTCCGCAGAGATTGTGACGCGGCTCAGTGCTGTGGCGTTTTCCATAGGAACCCCATTCTGTCGGTTCGACACAACGTCGAGAGACCGACAGAAAGGGAACGTCTTGGTTACGGATGTAACCTCGGTTCCCTGATGGAGGGAACGAGACGTTGTGTCCCTCATGCCACAACACTGGCCGCCCACCCCAGCGGTCGGGGGAGGATGCTTTAGGCTCCTCAGACCAAAGGTGAATGAATGAGCACGCCGGCTTCCCTCTTATACCCGGACATCCGGGGAGGAGCCCGGCATGCAAATTTCATTCGCCAATTTTCATTGGCCTTTTCTAAATACTCAGAAGATGATAGGTTCTCAAGACAAACCCCATTCTGTCGGTTCGACACAACGTCTCATTCCCTCCATCAGGGAACCGAGGTTACATCCGTAACCAAGACGTTTTCTTTACAGAAAATATTTGCATATTAGAGGAATACAGTACTGCCAAATCAACTTAAATGAACAAATTTTGTGATTACAGTGCAAATAATCATAAAAACAAGGCTTGTACTACAGTAACTGAGAACATTAATAGTGTAAATCAGACAGTTTCACAAACCATAAAAGATGTACACAAAAGAATATGTCCAGCGTTTTCATAAAAGACTTCCAGTGAATTTTATAGGTCTTTGAAAGCTCTTCCTCTTCTTACTGTCTATTTATTGAAATATTTGCTACTGTATAGCACAATACAAAGTCAGGCCCTTTTTGAATCTAGAGTGACTAACTTGTAAGACTAGTCTAAAACAGTTTTATGCAACTGGCCCCAGGTTTCAGTTGGTCAGTTGCCAGACGCCAACAATGCACCTGAACACACATTGTTTTCAGGCCAGACCCATGGGCACACAAATGCAGTTGCTATTTAAAAAACGTGGCACATGATGTTGTAGGGTTGGAAAAAATTTCACAACCCATATACTTTCTTTTCAGAAGGCACCATTTGCCCTTCTGGAGATCACAGGGGTGCTGATTGTGTGATCAGCCACTATGGCCCGAGATGTTTGTTTATTGTGGGTCCAGTACAGTGGGATTTAAAGGTGGTCTGTTGATTGGTCGGTTTGAATGTATCATGTTAGGTTTAGTCACATGGTCGAGGAAAGGATAACAAGGAGATGTAAGATATGCTCTTTCTCCTTTCTTCTACCTGGAAGCGCCTCTCCGAGAGCTCTGACTCTTTTTTTTCTTCTTCTTCTAAACTTTCTCGCTTTTCTATCCTATCTCTCAGGTAATCACATACATTCGGAAACTGTTACTTGTATTTACCATTTTATGCATTTAACCTGTAACATCATTATAGGAGTAGTTCACCTTCAAAACGAAAATTCTGTCATCATTTACACACCCTCTTGTCATTTAAAACCTATATGACTTCCTTCCTTCCGCAGAACACAAAAGAAGATATTTTGAAAAATGTTGGTAACAGAACAGCACAGCCCCCATTCACTTCTATTGTAACCAATAAAAGTGAATGGGGGCCTGTTAACATTCTTTAAAATATCTTCTTTCACGTTCTGCGGAAGGAAGAAGTCATACAGGTTTGAAATGACAAGAGGGTGTGTAAATGATGACAGAATTTTTATTTTGAAGGTGAACTGCTCCTTTAAGTCTGTTACCATTTAAGTCTGTTATTAAACACTTTCACTTATAAATCTGACTAGTCTTGATTTAAAGCTCATGTTTAAATGCTTCATATTGCAATACAAAATAGTCATGTTATAGCAATGCTCTCCCACATATATAGCTATAATCACTGTGCTTATTTCCGTCGTTGGTATAAGTTGCAGAAGGGTGAATAATATTGACAAGAAATACAATCTTGCTGCTAACGTTTCTTTAGTCATTTCGGAATCCCTATAGCTTGAACCACTACAGCAGATCCACCCTTACAACGTGAAAATGATAACTGCATCGGACTGAAACTAGCAAAAACCACTTGCTAGGTCCACACTGCGCCAGGTCTATGATAGGGCCCAATGACAGAATTTGTCTGATAAAGGACTAAAAATTAAATGTACTTTTATAACTTTAAATATCAAGCTAGACTATTGAGGAGATGAGCTTTAGCTGTTTACATTCAGGTTTAATGAATAACAATGAACATTATTGATGGTAACCACTATTACATATAAACAGGACAACTAGTAACCCATGGGGTCATCAGTTAAGCAGATCACTGAACATTTAACATCCTTAACAAGTAACAAATAAGAGAATCGATCTGAGAGCACAGACTGATTGTCATGATGTGCCTCATAATTCATCATGAGGTATCTGCAGGGCATGGTCACAGAGATCTGTTGGAAGAATAAAGACGCATTACATATGCATTTGTAGTATGCACAAAGTTTTGTGATACAGTTGATGTGCTTGAAAAGACATCACAAATTAGGTGATGTAATAATGCTTTGAACAGGAATAAACCAGAGAATTTTCATTCATCAAATCATCTATAAATTGAATTAAAAGTACTTTGGGGAAAAAAATGTCTCATGATGAGCTGCATTACCTGTCCTTTTACTACACAGCTTGTCCTTAACATTGTGTGTTTCATGAGCAAAGAATTCAATGAGTTCATCCTCTTGTTGCTCAACTATCGATTCACACTGTAAAGAAATCATCAATTACTATTCACACAAATGACACATTAGGAAATGTCTGTGTTTGTTAATAATAACAATCAACTTTCCTAAGTAGTGTAATATTAATGAATTTGCCTGCAGTAATACAAAACTGATGTAATTATTTCCTAAAAAGGACGTCGGTGAAGTGTTAAATTTTAATGCCACTTTAGATTTGTTTTGACTTTAACAAAGAACAGCAAACTTACAGCAAACTTTAAACTGGAGCTGACACTGGAGTCAAAGGCCACATCAGAAAGGTCCATTGCTTTGCCATCACGGGGTGTATGTCTTGCGTATGTCTTTCTATTGGTGGTGGGGTCAACACCTTCACCGTAATCCTTCATCTGCTCACAAACTTCTTCCATCAGCTCAAGCAGATGGCTCTCTGAGCGAGAGCGAAAGGAGTCTGTGTATATTAAAACAACTATGAGTGTTACAAGAGTTGATAGCAGCAGTTTAAAAAAAAAGGACAAAAGAAATCACCTCTCTGACTGACTGAGAACCATCAGGATTGATCCGAAATGACCCTGTCTGGATCATTTTCTTGGGATCTATCTGTGATATGGCCCATTCCATTTCATCCACTAATGCCCTACATGCTAAACACACACACACATACATCGGGTTTAAGAATTACAGCTCCTTAATATGTAGCTAGCCTCTTTTTAAAGGGACCAAAAGTAATTGGACAATCAAATCAAAAGCTGTTTTATCAACAGGTATGGACTTTTCCTTGAATACTTTCCTCATAAATTAAGCAAAATTGTATTTAAAAAAAGTTTATTCATTGACTTCTTTAACTCTTGGAGAGTGTTCCTTACTTGTCTGGACGTTGTGAAGGGGTTTTTCTTTACCATGGAGAGGATAATGCCATCATCCACCACTGTTTTCTTATATGGACGTCTGGGATTTTTTGTTGCTGAGCTCACCAGTGTGTACCAAATTGTTGATTTGGTCGCTCTTAATGTTTCTGGTATCTTTTTGATGGATTCGCCTGCATGGAGATCTCCCTGAACCGCATGATGTAGGTTCACAGCAACAGCTTCCGAATGCAAACACCACACTTAGAATCAACTCCAGACCTTTAACATGTTTAATTTATGAGGAAATTATTTAAGGAAAAGCTCATACCCGTCAATGAACCGGCTTTAGATTCAACTGTCCAATTACTTTTGGTCACTTGAAAAAGAGGGGAACTACATGTCACACTGTACGCACAAGATCCCAGTTAAAAGTCATGTCACTGTGGAATCTTAGTTGTCATATTGTACAACAATAAAGTCGTCTTAAAACAGACTCATTCAAGAACACTTGTCTGGAGATTTACCTCATAGACTGTCATATGATCCGCGCTGAAGGACTGCTCCATCAACACTGCCAGAAATTTATCGGAGGTAAAATTTGATCTTTATGGTCATAATCAGTGTTGGGGGTAACGCGTTACAAGTAACGTACGTTACGTAATCAGAGTACTTTTTAAGTAACGAGTAATGTAACGCAGCTACTTTATAAATTTACATATCAATACTCGAGTTACTTTGTTTTTCAAGTAACTTGAGTTACTTTTCAGTCTAATCATTGATTTATATGAACATTTTTTAAACTGCAGAAGTGAAATTCTGAATTAAAAGTAGTGTAGACATGATCGCTCATGCTTGCGCAGAAACAGTCGCTAGTCAGACATAGGCAGTGTTCTGGCTTCGTTTTTGTTACGCAAATCTGGCAACCCTTGACACAGCGATGGGAGGCCAGAGCTCAGATGCGGAGCTATAGTGTGGCCGCACTCGCCACCATGGACAAAATGCCTGCAAATGCCGGTCATGCTCAATAGACAACTTTCAGATTGTGAAATTAGCACGAGTCGCAACAGCAATCAATGGTCTCATGCCTCGTGAATCTAAACATAAGCTGTGTTCGACTGTTTGTGGCGCTGCATGCACAGACAGATCTGCAGATTTAAATGGGCATGGTCACTGTTAGAAGAAGGGTTGGGGAGTGGGCGGAGCACGAGAGAAAGAGAGGAAACAACTGTCATCTGTTAGTCTCCTCACCAAATACCAGCATATATATAACATAATATGTTAAATGTCATTTTCCCCACAAAATAATATGATATAATATTAGTAATATATTAGATTAATCATAATTTCGTATAACACTATCGAGTTGTTTTGGCTCAACGAAGTGTTCAGCAATGCAAAGAGGATCTGTCATATCGCTTATATATTACTTTCTTAAATAAAAAAATAAAAAAACACCCATATTTGCCGGCCAAAAATCCTCCTTTTCCCACACAGTGTTATACGACTGGAAACTACTATGCCATCCCAAAAGTTCACTGGCGCCATCTTTTGCAACTAGCCGCGCTGTCAAAACACAATAAATATGGAGAGTGACAGCGAAGTTAGCAGTGTCAACAGTAGGCAGAGCTCTGATGAGGTGGAGGATTACTGGTCAGAAAATATTTGAAATGTGTTTTTTAAAGAAAATAAAGGTGTGTTATAGACTATATAGTATTGTTAAATGCATTACAGTGTTAAACACTAAAGAACAGCAAAGTCTGGAAAAGCATGAGAATCAGTTAGGTAAGAAAAAGTGACGCAAAAAGTACTTTGTTACTTTCCACAAAAAGTACCCAAGTACCGTATTAGTTACTTTTTTATAGAGTAACTAAATATTGTAACTAGTTACTTTTAAAAGTAACTTTCCCCAACACTGGTCATAATCACAGTTTCACCCCTTGCCTAAACGTGTCAGCCACCAATAACGCTAACCACACGTTATGTCGTTACAGCAAGCACACTATAGGCAGTAGTTAACTAACCTTGACTTACTGAATGTGACATTATAAATACATACTGATTTTCATTTTTCACTTTCACATCCTGAATTTATACTTCAAATGTATATTGTAGACCATTTTATTGCTTTTAGCTGAAAGTACATGTCGTTTTTTTTCCCAGAAATGATAAATATGTCATGATAAATATTCTTTAGTGCAGTGCGCTATGGCTGATGTCGGACATCGGGCAAAAGGGGGCGGGCTCAATTCCTAAACCCTTCAGCCAATTTGGATGTGATACACTCTAAATAAAGCTGAGAGTGTGCACTTTAAGACAATATTCATTATATAACTATAACTTAAATACATTTTGGTAAACAGCTAAAATAACAAAATAAAAAATGTGCCTTTGTCCAAATATATATATGTACCTAGGGCTGTCACGATTATTAAATAATCGTCTCATCGCGATTGTTTGACCTCATCGCGATGGTTTCAGATCATCGCAATTATTGCACATCTCTATAGAAGACACTAGGGGGAGCTGCAGTGCATCTGCATATTGCACATTTTAGTGTATATATTGTAACTAAAGCATGGTAATACTTGTAAAATGTACCACCACAACACAATCACTTAAAAAAAAAAAACTAAAGAATATACCATAAAAATAACCTACAGTACAATTTAATATTATTTAAGTGTGAAAACCAGCCTACCAAAATCTCATTAAAATAGAAGTAAACTTCTATTGTAGTCTTGCAAGTGAGAAAAAACAGACTAGAAGCATTTCTATGATTGATAGCATTTTAATGGTGGCTTCAATTCACTCCTCATCAATTTTCTTAATTTACAAGTATTTGGCGGTTGTATTATTGACAGGTAAAAGCCTAAACCTTAAGTATGATGACCCAATTTTTTCCGATGTATTTCCAAGAAAAAAACATAGTCTTGTATTCAGAACAATATGGTCGTTTCAATCGCTGAATCAAAAATGTATGAGAATTAAATGTCAAAGCCCTAAAACAGACAATTAATCGTCATAATCGGCAAACCACTAAAACAGACAATTAATCGTCATAATCGTCAAACCACTAAAACAGACAATTAATCGTCATAACCGCAAAGATTTATTAGACAATTAATCGTCAGTCAAATATCATAATCGTGACAGCCCTATATGTACCTAACTAGAATACTAGAAATTGCAAAATGAAGGCGTCATTCATGAAAACGCTCATCGGGTCAGCAGAGAAGAAAATATTGAAATAGCTTCTGTTAACCATAATATGTCACTTTTTAATGATTACATATAAAATTAATACTATACTATACTATTATACTAATAATATACTGTTAATAGTTTAGTAACATCAATGTGGTTTGTAATTAGTAAAATGTGCTCAAAAAATAAGATCAGAATATCAATTGAATAATTACGCACGCACTGTATTTATTTACATTTATGTGTGTGTTTGTGTAATATTCACAATGATCCTATACACGTTTGTTCATGTACTTTGCCAATCACACAATGTGGTGATCAGTGTATTGTGATTGGCTGTTAACGGGGACGGGAGTAAAGAGGGAAGTCAGAGGTTTTTCGGACATGCTGTTGAGTTGTGCATGTGCACCGGATAACAATAAAGTATATTGAAAGTTCGTGACTTGAGTCTGCCCTTAAGATCATGACATGGTGTCAGAAGTGAAAGCCTTCGCGCACTCCTGTGATCCGTGAAAGAAAACGGAAGGAAAATTGTCGAAGTTTAACGCGCCTGAATCCTTCGATTTCGCACAGCCATCGAGTTGGCCGGTGTGGAGGCAACGGTTTGCACGTTTCAGGATCGCAACGAAACTCGACAAGGAAGACAGCGATGTGCAGGTGAATTCATTACTCTATGCAATGGGCAAACAGGCCGAACCTATATTCAGCACTTTTACGTTTTCTGCGGAGGAAGCAAACGAGTACTACAACGCAGTAGTTAAAAAGTTTGATGAACACTTTGTGCCCAAACGCAATTTGATTCATGACCGCGCATGTTTTCATAAACGGAATCAAAGAAGCGGTGAATGTGTTGAAGCATTTGTCAGGAGTTTATACGAACTGGCAGAGTTTTGTGATTTTGGGGCTACTAAAGACGAGCACATCCGCGATCGCATTGTGATTGGAATAGCTGATAGCGACGTGTCAGAGAAGTTACAGCTAGAACCAGATTTGACGCTGGAGAAAGCGATACAAATTACTCGCCAGTCTGAACTCATTAAAATGCAAAGTGCTGATATGCTAGGCGCAAGTGATGTAAATGAAGTGGGGCTTAAGTCCAAACACACAAAAGCATTCAATAAATATTCAGGAGGTAAATTCACCAGTACAGACACTAAACAACGAGAAAGAGGCAACAGTGTCACGTGTACAAGATGTGCATGTGCACATGTTCACGGCGATTGTCCTGCCAGAGGGAAACGGTGCCGCAAATGTAACAAAATAGGCCATTTTGAGGTTGTATGCAAAACAAAGATTGTAAAGGAGGTGACCTGCAGTAGGCATGAAGAGGAAACAAACAATACATGGTTTCTGGGATCAGTTTCTGACTGTTAACGAAGATGAGTGGCACATAAACTTACCAATGAATGGCACTACAGTAAAGTTCAAGATTGACACTGGTGCTGATATCACGGTCATGTCTGAGCAAACATTTTTGAATCTGCCTTGTCGCCCCGAGCTTAACAAAACGTTCGCTGACATCAGAAGTCCGGGTGGCAAACTCGACTGCATTGGCAAATTCTTAGCCAACACAGAAAGAAAGGGACACAGTATTCATTTCTGGACATACAGTATGTTGTTAAAGGCCCATATACCAACAATCTACTTAGCCGCAAAAATGCGTGTGAAATGAAATTGGTGAGCAGAATCGACAGTGTTGGTATGAATGATGATGTTTTTGGAGACTTTGGACTTTTAAATTGTGAACCAATAAAAATTGACCTCAAGCAGGATGCCAAACCTTACAGTCTCTCTTCACCTCGTCGAATTCCGTTTCCATTGCTGCCAAAAGTAGAGGAGGAGCTAAAGCGTATGCTGAAGTCGGGGATCATAACGGAGGTCACCGAAGCGACAGACTGGTGTGCACCAATGGTGCCAGTGTTGAAGAAGAACGGTAAAGTCAGAATCTGTGTTGACCTTAAGAAATTGAACGAAGTGGTAAAGCGTGAGAGATTCATTCTGCCTACACTTGAGGACATAACACCACAATTATCTGGTGCTAGTGTATTTTCAACATTAGATGCGTCGAGTGGGTTCTGGCAGATACCTTTGGATGCAAGCTGCAGGAAACTCACCACCTTCATCACACCAGTTGGCCTTTTCTGTTTTCAGAGACTGCCCTTTGGAATTACTTCGTCTCCGGAGATATTTCAGAGAGAAATGAGCACACTTCTGAAAGAGCATGCTGGCACAGTAGCAGTGATGGACGATATACTGGTGTTTGGAAGAGACGAGGAGGAGCACGATCGCAATCTCAATGCAGTATTAAAGACTATCAGAGAATCCGGATTGAAATTGAACAAGGAGAAGTGTCACTTTGGAAAATCTGAGATTCAGTACTTCGGACATGTAATTAAAAAATTAAAATTAAAATAAAAAAAGGATGGAATTCAGCCAGATACAAATAAAGTGAGGGCCATAAGTGAGCTCTCCTGCCCTACCAACCTGACCGAACTGCGACAGGTATTAGGGATGATCAATTATCTTGGCAAGTTTCTCCCTAGTCTTTCATCAGTTCTTCATCCTATGACTGAGCTGCTCAAGGGGGAAACTGTATGGGTCTGGGGTGAAGCACAAACACAGTCGTTCAACAAAGTCAAGAGCCTGTTGACCACAGCACCAGCACTAGCTTTCTACGATGCTAACAGGACCACAGTAGTCAGTGCGGATGCAAGCAGCTATGGCTTAGGTGCTGCCCTGTTACAGGAGCAGGAGAATGGACTACGTCCTGTTGCATTCTGTTCAAGAACTTTAACTGAGACAGAGCGCCGCTACTCTCAAATTTAGAAAGAGTGCCTAGCTGCTGTGTGGGCCTGTGAACGTTTTTCACGGTACCTGCAAGGTATGGCCGCATTCGAACTCCAGACCGACCATAAGCCTCTGGTGCCCCTGATAAACTCATATGATATCGACAAAGCTCCCCTAAGATGCCAGCGGCTATTAATGCTCCTGATGAGATTCAATGCTAGAGCAGTGCATGTGGCGGGCAAACAGCTGGTGGTGGCGGACACTCTGTCCAGACATCCGTTGTCGCATCATGGTGAGTCTGACACAGAAGATGATGTCAAAGAGTTTGTACAGGCAGTACTGTCTACTAGACCTGTAAGTGATGACAAGCTAAATGCCATAAGAAAAGCCACAGAACAAGATTCAGATCTCCAGGCGGTGTGCACGTACATTCGCGATGGCTGGCCACATCAAATACCACATTTGCTCCATGGGTTTCACTCTGTAAGAGCTCATCTTTCCGAAGCGGATGGACTGTTGCTGTATGAGGACAGAATTGTGATTCCTGGTTCGCAGAGACGAGAGGTGTTATGCCAGCTTCATTCAGGCCACCAAGGTCTCACTAAATGCAGTGAGAGGGCCAATATGTCTGTATGGTGGCCCGGCATAGGCAAGGACATTACAGAAACAGTGGAAACATGTGAGTTTTGCCAGGTCAATAAGCCCACCCAAAAGAGAGAGCCCCTATTGGTTACATCCCTTCCCAAGGGTCCATGGCAAAAGATCGCAGCAGATATCTGTGAACTAGAGGGAAAGAAATACTTAGTGGTTGTTGACTATTTTTCACGTGATATTGAGATTGCTCATCTACAAGCAATGACAAGCCAGCAGGTAATTCTGAACTTAAAAAACATGTTTGTTCGATGGGGGATCCCATATGAACTTGTGACAGACAATGCAACTCAGTTCACAGCCTCTGAATTCATGGAGTTCAAAAAGACGTTCAATTTTACTCACACTACATCCAGTCCTCATTATCCGCAAGCTAATGGGGCAGCAGAAAGGAGTGTTGCAATTGCAAAACGGGTGCTTAGACAGCCGGATCCTCAGCTAGCTCTAATGAGCTATCGTTCAACGCCCATCAGTGCCACAGGACTGAGCCCAGCTCAACTTATGATCGGACGTCAGATCAGAACGACAGTCCCAATGCTGCCACAGAACCTGTTACCAAGTCCAGTTGACTATGAAGAAGTCAGAAAGAAGGACAAACAAACCAAACAGGCTTACCAGTACTTCTACAACCGTCGTCATTCTGCGCGCAGCTTACCCGATTTGCATCCAGGTCAAAGCGTGAAAGTGAAGGTGGATGGGGAAAAAGGATGGAACAAATCAGCATCAGTTGTTGGGAAGGCTCCTGAACCTCGATCGTACATTGTTCAAACAGAGGAGGGTAGCGTCTTTCGTCGCAACCGAAGACATATCCAGAGTATTCCTGAGATACCTGGATCACCTGACACAGAGACAATGCACGAACAGAATGAGACAACTGATGAACCTTCTCAGGAGACTAATGTAACCACAAATTCAATGAATGGGACTTATACCCCAGTTCTCTCCACACCACACACACGTGCATCTACAGGTAAAAAAACCTTTGCAGGTAGAGAAGTTAAACAGCCTGTCAAGTTTAAGGATTATGTTTTGGGATAAATAGTAATGCCTACCTGACTGATGTGATTGTTGTTCAACATGTTTATTCACATTTCACACTTTATGTTGAGTCATAGTAGTAAACAGTCAAAACAGAAAAATGCAAAATGTGTAATGGAATGTTATGTTATTGATTGTTATGTAACAGGAGTTAGTAGTTGTAAAATGTTTTTTTCCCCTTCTATATCTGCTAACTTTGTTAAGTAAGTATTCTGCCTGATTCTATGTTTCAGGGAATAACAGTAGAACTTTTAAGAGGGGAGATGTGTTGATCAGTGTATTGTGATTGGCTGTTAATGGGGACCCAGGGTTGCTAGGCAATGGTGGCGGGAGTAAAGAGGGAAGTCAGAGGTTTTTCGGACATGCTGTTGAGTTGTGCATGTGCACCGGATAACAATAAAGTATATTGAATGTTCGTGACTTGAGTCGGCCCTTAAGATCATGACACACAACATTTAATAAATTAGTTTCAATAGGCATTTGTTTTGTTAAGACAGCATTAGGCATTAAGATGTTTAGCCTATGACATCCCACCTACAAGAATGAAACCTAAAGTAAGGACATAGGGAAATGCATTCGTCTACGTATATATCTGAGTTGTAAGAGGTTTGACAAAGTTGAAATACCACCGCATTTGATGTTTTGTTTGGAGCCTTGAATTAACAATGGGAGCAAAGACATCAATGCACAAAGATGAACAATCTGCAAACTGTAGTCCATCCCCACCTACAAACACAAACAATTAAAAACGTCATTCAAAATAATAATACAAAAGTTTTATCAATGAACGTTGTGGCAGAACGGGCGTGGTTCAGCGAAGTCTGCAGCGGGAGAGAGAGTGGGTAGACGAGCGGTGATTGAGTGTGGCAGACGAGAATCACGTACACCTGTGTCTCGTTCCAGCAAGTGGCGTGGGGAGAGATAAAAGCCACTGATGGAGAGTCGTTGGGGAGGAGAGACTGGGACTACTGCTGCTGAACAGGCGAGAAGCACGGACGGAAACCCGGAAGTGAGCCGGAGAAGGTTGTAGCGTACCTGTGGTGAAGCGGAGATAAGACGGGCGTGGAAGACGCCAGTGTGACTTTGTGTGTGTGTGCGGTGGAAATAAAAAGGCTTCTGGCCAGCAGTAGTGATCCCTGATTCCAGCCTCTTCCTTCCTACTCTGTGTGTTATTCTTGTTACACGTTCATGTTTGTATATCCCGGTGGGGACCTAAACCTGAATACACACCAACACATGGGGACTCGTGTCACCGTGGGGACCAAAATTGAGGTCCTCAGGGGCAAAAAAGCTAATAAATTGTACAGAACAACATTTTTTACAAATCTAAAAATGCAAAAAGTGTTCTATGATCTTGAGGTTTAGGGATAGGGTTAGGGATAGGGGATAGAATATACAGTTTGTACAGTATAAAAACATTACGCCTATGGACTGTCCCCACGGGGATAGTACCATGTGTGTGTGTGTGTTTCATGTTTGTATATCCCGGTGGGGACCTAAACCTGAATACACACCAACACATGGGGACTCGTGTCACCGTGGGGACCAAAATTGAGGTCCTCATGGGCAAAAAAGCTAATAAATTGTACAGAACAATATTTTTTTAAATCTAAAAATGCAAAAAGTGTTCTATGATCTTTAGGTTTAGGGTAGGGTTAGGGATAGGGGATAGAATATACAGTTTGTACAGTATAAAAACATTACGCCTATGGACTGTCCCCACGGGGATAGTCAACCAAAGTTTGTGGCGTGCGTGGTCGTGGTGGTGTGCGTGTTGTGGTGGTGTGTGTTGGGTGCTTGCGTGGTGTCGTGTGTGTGTGTTTTATGATGTGACATTGTTAACTGCAGGCGTAGATGAATCTATAGATGTTTTAGTTTACTTTCTAATAGAAGTAAATTGTTGTGAATTGTGCAGCATCTTTGTATTTTTTGATTTATTTTGAATGACGTTTTTAATTGTTTGTGTTTGTAGGTGGGGATGGACTACAGTTTGCAGATTGTTCATCTTTGTGCATTGATGTCTTTGCTCCCATTGTTAATTCAAGGCTCCAAACAAAACATCAAATGCGGTGGTATTTCAACTTTGTCAAACCTCTTACAACTCAGATATATACGTAGACGAATGCATTTCCCTATGTCCTTACTTTAGGTTTCATTCTTGTAGGTGGGATGTCATAGGCTAAACATCTTAATGCCTAATGCTGTCTTAACAAAACAAATGCCTATTGAAACTAATTTATTAAATGTTGTGTGTCATGATCTTAAGGGCCGACTCAAGTCACGAACTTTCAATATACTTTATTTGTATATGGTGCACATGCACAACTCAACAGCATGTCCGAAAAACTCTGACTTCCCTCTTTACTCCCGCCCCCATTGCCTAGCAACCCTGGGTCCCCGTTAACAGCCAATCACAATACACTGATCACCACATCTCCCCTCTTAAAAGTTCTACTGTTATTCCCTGAAACATAGAATCAGGCAGATTACTTTCTTAACAAAGTTAGCAGATATAGAAGGGGAAAAAAACATTTTACAACTACTAACTCCTGTTACATAACAATCAATAACATAACATTCCATTACACATTTTGCATTTTTCTGTTTTGACTGTTTCCTACTATGACTCAACATAAAGTGTGAAATGTGAGTAAACATGTTGAACAACAATCACATCAGTCAGGTAGGCATTACTATTTATCCCAAAACATAATCCTTAAACTTGACAGGCTGTTTAACTTCTCTACCTGCAAAGGTTTTTTTACCTGTAGATGCACGTGTGTGTGGTGTGGAGAGAACTGGGGTATAAGTCCCATTCATTGAATTTGTGGTTACATTAGTCTCCTGAGAAGGTTCATCAGTTGTCTCATTCTGTTCGTGCATTGTCTCTGTGTCAGGTGATCCAGGTATCTCAGGAATACTCTGGATATGTCTTCGGTTGCGACGAAAGACGCTACCCTCCTCTGTTTGAACAATGTACGATCGAGGTTCAGGAGCCTTCCCAACAACTGATGCTGATTTGTTCCATCCTTTTTCCCCATCCACCTTCACTTTCACGCTTTGACCTGGATGCAAATCGGGTAAGCTGCGCGCAGAATGACGACGGTTGTAGAAGTACTGGTAAGCCTGTTTGGTTTGTTTGTCCTTCTTTCTGACTTCTTCATAGTCAACTGGACTTGGTAACAGGTTCTGTGGCAGCATTGGGACTGTCGTTCTGATCTGACGTCCGATCATAAGTTGAGCTGGGCTCAGTCCTGTGGCACTGATGGGCGTTGAACGATAGCTCATTAGAGCTAGCTGAGGATCCGGCTGTCTAAGCACCCGTTTTGCAATTGCAACACTCCTTTCTGCTGCCCCATTAGCTTGCGGATAATGAGGACTGGATGTAGTGTGAGTAAAATTGAACGTCTTTTTGAACTCCATGAATTCAGAGGCTGTGAACTGAGTTGCATTGTCTGTCACAAGTTCATATGGGATCCCCCATCGAACAAACATGTTTTTTAAGTTCAGAATTACCTGCTGGCTTGTCATTGCTTGTAGATGAGCAATCTCAATATCACGTGAAAAATAGTCAACAACCACTAAGTATTTCTTTCCCTCTAGTTCACAGATATCTGCTGCGATCTTTTGCCATGGACCCTTGGGAAGGGATGTAACCATTAGGGGCTCTCTCTTTTGGGTGGGCTTATTGACCTGGCAAAACTCACATGTTTCCACTGTTTCTGTAATGTCCTTGCCTATGCCGGGCCACCATACAGACATATTGGCCCTCTCTCTGCATTTAGTGAGACCTTGGTGGCCTGAATGAAGCTGGCATAACACCTCTCGTCTCTGCGAACCAGGAATCACAATTCTGTCCTCATACAGCAACAGTCCATCCGCTTCGGAAAGATGAGCTCTTACAGAGTGAAACCCATGGAGCAAATGTGGTATTTGATGTGGCCAGCCATCGCGAATGTACGTGCACACCGCCTGGAGATCTGAATCTTGTTCTGTGGCTTTTCTTATGGCATTTAGCTTGTCATCACTTACAGGTCTAGTAGACAGTACTGCCTGTACAAACTCTTTGACATCATCTTCTGTGTCAGACTCACCATGATGCGACAACGGATGTCTGGACAGAGTGTCCGCCACCACCAGCTGTTTGCCCGCCACATGCACTGCTCTAGCATTGAATCTCATCAGGTGCATTAATAGCCGCTGGCATCTTAGGGGAGCTTTGTCGATATTGTTGGACTTTAAAGGCAGTCCTGCATGTTCAAAAATTTGAAGAGACAATTTGCTCAAAAGTAATATAAGGTTTTATTATCAGATGTAAAAAGGAGTAACAAAGCTTTGGGTTGCCAGTAAATCACCACTCTCTCCAAAAAGCCAACAACCACAACCATTTCCTGACACCCATATTTTATACAGAATGTGACGTCGTTCTATCTTCTGACCCCGCCTTTGCCTTTTAAGGAGTGTTGTTCTCTTTCCACCAATCACCATACGCCACGTTTATCTGCTTAGTTCCTGAAAAATAAAACCTTCTCAAAACATACATCCTGTGGTCAGTCGCTAGTATTGAGGAATGTTCTCCAGGGACACCCTCCCCCAAGGAGTGGTCTCCTAAAAACAGTCTATTGTGGCCGGACAACACACCAACATTCTTAACATTCTTTTAGTAAAAAGAAAACACTTAATCATCTAATGTTTTTAATTATATAGCGTTGTTTCTTAATCCTATGATTCATTAAAACACATCACAACTCATGATTATACTTAGAACATATGCAGTGGATTGATTCATAACATTTATTTTTCTTTGTGACTCTTTATATGTGTGTGTGTTTATCTAGATAATTTACGACTCCAACCCCCAACTTTCTCTGTTTTCTTTGTTTGCCCCAGGAACTTTCCACTGAGTGAAATAGAAAGCACATGACCAAAACACACAGCTTAATGAAACAAATGAAAGAAAACACTTATTGATTATATTGATATTTAAATCATACTTTTATCTAAAAAATATTCCCACAATTCCCTCTCTTGACCTCGAAAGAGGTCACACAAAATATTCGTAATAGGTCATACATAATTTTCTTCCTCATTTTCTGTTAGATCACTTGATAACAGGGGCATACTGTAAGATGGTGGAGATTCTTTTTTTTCAATAGCTGTAACAATTAACCTATTACACAGTGATCTAATACAAGGAATACAACAACATCCACAAGTACTCAATATGCCTAAGAAAACTCCTATTGACACTAAAATAGACATCACCATGGCCTTCCATTTTCCCAACGTTGCATCTAACCAATCTCCGAAAGGGTTATTTATACCGGAGTGCTCCTTCATCTCTACAGACAATGTCTTCAATCCCTCTAATGCTCTAGTAACCGATCCATCTTGGGCTGTATTGTTTGGAATGTATGTGCAACACAACTCTCCAAACATGAAACACACTCCTCCTTTCTCTGCTAACAGCATATCTAAAGCCATGCGATTTTGGATGGCCATCAAAGAAGTTGGGGCCAGCTGCTCAGCCAACCCATCAACAGCATCTCTGGTCATGTTTGCCAATCTCATGACATTATAATGTACGTAATTTATTCTATCTACATTTTTGTTAGGGGTGACTGGGAAAAATGCAGATATTATCGGTATGTTCTCAAATCCTGATGCTATCTGATCTACTAACTTGTACTCTTGTGGTACTCCCCTAGGAACTCCTATTGCATCAATGTATGTAGGGCTGTTCAATGACAAATCTACACTTGAACCTGTTGCCCTCTTCCTGAGGATATGTCTTCTGCGTCTTCTGGCAAGTGTGGCTGAACTTATACTTTCCTTTTTTACAGTTTTCTCACCGATTAAGGCAATGGGGGCTCCCAACCTTACCATAGCACACATTCCTTTTGCTCCCTCAGGTATTCTAGTAAACAGTCTACGATCTCCACAATAGTAATACAATCCTGCTCTAGCCCATGTTCCTATTTGTGTCCCTTTATCTATCACTATCTGATTACACCAGTCACTACTTATTTCCCCTAGGTTACTTTTTGGTGAGTTATGTGTAATGTTAAAACACGTGTAGTTTGCTTTCTGTGGTGTGAATGGTCCTGCCTTTGAGTAATTTGATATGGGTGGAAATATTGCTGCCAACGTGGTACAATTTGGTGGTGATGCTTGACGTGTCAAGGCTAGCATACACCTGTAGCCCCAAGCATCATTTGGATACAAGGGTGCAGGTTCTGTGTGTAATTTAGGTCTTGCGTTAGCACACCCTACACAATCATCTAACCCCTGTTCTCTGGCTGTGGTAATTATCCATTCCAGCCATAAATTGTTTTCCCCATATCCTGTGGCTTTCTCTATTATGTCTTCTGGTTTCAATTTAGTGTAGTCTATTTCTACTACTTCATTTTTTGGGTTCTTTACTGACAGTGTCTCTGATGTGTTAGTTGCCTTTGGTTTGGGTTCTATTATATTTATTTTGAGTAAAGTTTTTGGATCCTTACCAGTTACATCTACCCCCAACATAAAGTAATATGAGTTCCCATTTCTTCCCCAACAAACATCCTTTCTGGTAGTCTCAGATTTTTTCTCATAAATGTGTCCTCTCTGTTCCCTTATAGAAAATGTGATTGGGTTCTGTGAGTTACTGTAATCTCTCTGTATGGACACCTTATTGGCCTTGTGTGAATTTTTATAGTCCCTGTTTGTTGCTACCCACACATGTCCACATGTGGGACACCATGTAGGCTCTGGCCTCTCCATCCCACACACATACACATCATATCCTCTCCAAGAGCTATTCTTCCCTCCGCAATCAATTACTGCGCACAAATCAAACGTGAAACTTCCCCCTGACCCATTGAGATAATCCAATTCTATTCCCCCATACCTCTGTAAACACGGGTCTATTGATGTAACTGACCTTTTCCTCCTGTTTTTTGAATGGGTACGGTTTTCCCCCTGGTCAGTTTCATTACCTTGCCTATTCTCATCTGTTTCCTTCTTCCCTGTTCCGAATAGGGATCCTACTATCACCACTGCCAACATTCCTAGTATCCCCAACAACCTCCAGTTTTCCCACAGCTTCATCCCGTTCCTGCTGTATTCACCCTCTCTAGTGATGCCTTGTTATCTTTGCGAGATCAACACTTCTTAAAAACTTAATACCTTAAAGCCTGTAAGAAAACACTCTTAAAAATACCCTTTTAAACCTGAAACTAGAAAAATATGAAACAACATTTAAAATCACACAATAATGAAAACTTAATGAAAAGGAATAAATGGTTATTTGTATGTCCACGTCCGTGAACACTTCACTCAGAATCTTTTGCACTTTNCCCTGTGTGTGTGTGTGTGTGTGTGTGTGCGTTCATGTTTGTATATCCCGGTGGGGACCTAAACCTGAATACACACCAACACATGGGGACTCGTGTACCGTGGGGACCAAAATTGAGGTCCTCAGGGGCAAAAAAGCTAATAAATTGTACAGAACAACATTTTTTACAAATCTAAAAATGCAAAAAGTGTTCTATGATCTTGAGGTTTAGGGATAGGGTTAGGGATAGGGGATAGAATATACAGTTTGTACAGTATAAAAACATTACGCCTTGGACTGTCCCCACGGGGATAGTGTGTGTGTGTGTGTGTGTGTGTGTGTTCATGTTTGTATATCCCGGTGGGACCTAAACCTGAATACACACCAACACATGGGGACTCGTGTCACCGTGGGGACCAAAATTGAGGTCCCCAGGGGCAAAAAAGCTAATAAATTGTACAGAACAATATTTTTTACAAATCTAAAAATGCAAAAAGTGTTCTATGATCTTTAGGTTTAGGGATAGGGTTAGGGATAGGGGATAGAATATACAGTTTGTACGAAAAACATCATAAAAACAAACTTATACTGGCAACTATTGGCATGGTCTAAACGCTACAACGGGTTGATAGTGAAATAAGTGGGAGTGTGTGTTCATGTTTGTATATCCCGGTGGGGACCTAAACCTGAATACACACCAACACATGGGGACTCGTGTCACCGTGGGGACCAAAATTGAGGTCCCCATGGGCAAAAAAGCTAATAAATTGTACAGAACAATATTTTTTACAAATCTAAAAATGCAAAAAGTGTTCTATGATCTTTAGGTTTAGGGAGGGTAGGGGATAGAATATACAGTTTGTACAGTATAAAAAACATTACGCCTATGGACTGTCCCCACGGGGATAGTAAACCAGACATGTGCGTGTATGTGTGCGTGTGTGTGTGTGTATGTGTGTGTGCGTACATGTGTGTGTGTGTGTGTGTGTGTGTGTGTACTGTGGGAATATTTTTCAGATAAAAGTATGATTTAATTATCAATATAATCAATAAGTGTTTTCTTTCATTAAATCATTAAGCTGTGTGCTTTTGTCATGTGCTTTCTATTGTAACATTTAGCATTTTCTTTGGTTTGTGAAAGGTTGTAAAAGTGTGGATGCCTGTGATTCGGCTTTCCGACTGTATTTGCAGTTCTGCTGAATACAACTAACATTGCTCTGTTGACGTCAATAACCGTTCACACACACACACACACACACACACAGGGCTGACCAGAGATTTGCCTGAATCATACCAAACATTCACATCCACGCGCTGTAATAAGGTAACTTGTGATCAAATACATTTATTTTTAATTAATTATGCCTAAAATACCATTTAAACGGGGCCGTTTACATAGATTATTAGTCATCGATAATGATGATTATTAGTCATTGATAACACAAAAGATTAACATATAAACATTATGCAGTAATTCCGCTATTGCATTTTATGGTGGAAAATTACAAGTAGATTTAAATATAATTAAATATATATGGTTTGCTTATTGCTGCTGTTGCTAACGTTTCCTTAACAAATCGACTTTGTATAGTTCTTTTATTTTCATTTTATATAGGCCTATAGAATCTTCTTTCATTTTGCTACCTACGGGGACTTTAGCAAAGGCAGCACAGAAGCCAATTTTGAATCGGTATAAAACAACTGGGCACGAGGCCCTGTGCGAACTTGATTTGCGGACTCTGGAGGAGAGAATGGTTTTTGCGTAGGTTTATGAAGATTCTCAAAGAAAATTAACAATCTGTTGCTGTAGTAACGAACACAACTTTCACACGCATCTGATAAACCATGCTCTTTGTTGTTAATGTTGTGGAGAGCATTAGGTTAAAGAAGGAAATATTTTACACATCTATTTTAGATGCTTATTTGACCGTGGGTTTGCTTCTCATGTAATATCTATGGTTTGGCCAATTGCGCATGAATCACAGACACACGCAGAGTCAAGCTTTTTAAATTCCTGCAAATTTAACACTGTTTTAAAACTATTGGTATGCTGCATGTATTGCGTATAAATTATTCCAATGTAATCATACAAAATGTTAAAATATCCAGAATATCCTAATATTACATTTTTATAGCCAATTTTTTTTTACTATCCAAAACACAAATCGTTCCAAACAAACATAACTTTATAACAAATGTAAAATGTTACCTTTATATAAATAAAATTAGGATACAATAGGCCAACGCAAAACAGCAGCATACAGCCGTATCGAGGACAGACTGGCATTGAGAAAGACTATGCTGTTTGCTATTAAAACATATCCAAATCCTTTTCCTTTGCGAGTCTTAATCATCTTGTTTTCTCACCAGAAATGTAAAAAGCGCACTCCATGCCTTAACTGTTGCGTAGGCCTATGTGCGCGCACCATGGGAGGAATGGGACAATGTCATACAGACGCGCGCACATCAAAACAACATTTAATTCGAGTTTTCGGGGCGAAAATATCTTATTTTCTTCTGTTATATACGTATGTTCTTTCTTCTGTTCAATTAAAAAATGAAAAGAAAAATTGACGTCGGTTCTTTATAAAGGTCTCCTCAGACGAGCACTTTCAACAAGTTGGTATGATTTATTAGGGCAGTGGTCACCAACACTGTTCCTGAAGATCGACCGTCCTGCAGACTGCAGCTCCAACCCTGCTTCAGCACACCTGTCTGTAATTATCAAGCAAACCTGAACACCTAGCTTGATTAGATAGTTCAGGTGTGTTTGATTGGGGTTAGAGCTGAAAGGACGGTCGATCTCCAGGAGCAGGGTTGGTGACCACTGTAGGTCTTCATGAAATGTCTGGAACATATTTTGCTTAAAAACACTCAATGGCTGTGTAAACAAAACCCTTCTTGCCTCCTCAAAAACAGCTATGCTCACAGCAACCCGTTTTGGTGCATGTCTCTTTAACTGATAATGAGTTACAGCGAACCCCACCCCCCTTCTGTGTATGCTTACCTAAAATCCACGGAATCCACTGCAGATCTCAGCAGAACTACATGGATTTTAGCGCTTGTCATTGACAAGTTATAACGTTACACACACAACGCGAGAGCTAGTTTGCTGTGACAGATTTTTCAGCCTAAGCACGAATGATTTGAGACGTTTAAAACGAAACTACCCCCAGTGTTCACCCCTGTTCATTAGCAAAACAAACAGCTTGCTGCAGCTAAACATATTAACGCGCATAATGTATTAACATTCATACATTGAATGTTCTATTTAGCCCGTAGTGATGGGAATTATGATTCATTTGAGTGATTCCTTCTTTTTCAGTTCGTTCACCAAAATGATTCGTTCACTGATTCGTTCAGTGACCATTTCTATAATACGCCAACAGTGGCGAAAAAGAGTTGTGTTATGTCAACGAACGTATTAATGGACGTATAAACTGATTACAGGATTTATTAAAATGTGTCTCTGATCTACTCATTAAATAAATAAAATAAGTTTAAATAAGTGGTTCAGATGACCAACGCACAAGGTTTTTCTGCATAATTAAAAAGTTAATTGTTTGGTCATTTACACATTCATAAATCTGGGATTATGTTAAACGTGAAGTTTATGTATTTTAAATAAACAAGCGTGCAAAGTAGCCTACCTGTAACTGCGCTTTGCATCCGCTTTCTGCTGATTGCTGAACGAGACTCACATGCTAAATGACCGACCTACAGTATACACTCTCCTTCATTTTCTTCATGAACGACGTCGGGATCTATGAAGGTAAATCATGCCTAAAAGATTTGCATGCAGAGGATAACATTTGTAAAAGCGTACGTGACATTGCAAGCATAAAATAAATTTGCATTCGCAAAAAAGTTTTGTAAAGGTGTAAATCAAGCTGCAAGCGAAAGAAAACAAGTTTTGCAGCATTGTATCATTTTTCGTAAGCGTAATTCATGTGTTGTGAAACGGCAACTTCATATTACGTCAAATAATTATGATCTGTATTCTTATGACCTCCCTTTTTTCCACGCTTACACTTTTGACACGTTTTTTGCGCTGAAATACGGCCAAAAGCATTGCGAGTCTGTAAACAGAGGTGTGCAAACACAATGGTGTTATGAACTGCAAAACGGATTCATCGCGCAGAACCTGTCTTTGTGTATGTAAAATAAATCTGTTGCAAATGTCTTGCCTACGCAGGCGAAAACTGTTTCTTGCAATAACCCGATGTGCACGGTTCCATCTCGCTTGCGCTTACACTTTTGGCACGATTCTCTCACTAATTTGGGTTTGCAAGCGTGAGTGGGGAGGCGGGGCTACCTTCTTGTGACCAATCAAATGAGGATCCTGATGACTCATCGTTCCCTTTCTGTCGGTCTCTCGACGTTGTGGCGAGCCGACAGATGGGGTTGTCCCTGAGAACCAATCGCTTCCGACTTCTTAGAAAAGGCCAATGAAATTGCCGAATGAAATTTGCATGCCGGACTCCGCCCCTGGATATCCGGGTATAAAAGGGAGACGGCGTGCCTCATTCATTCACGTTTTGTTCTTCGGAGCCTTCGCTCATGATCAACAGACTTCGCTACAAATAGCAACTACAAGACTGCCGGTTCTATGACGTGGTGCAGCAGACTGTCCCTTCCTGCGGCGTTCCCCTGGGTGTCTCGGCGGTTCCAGAAGTGTTCAAGTTTTTTCTCTAAAAGAGCAATTTTTGTCCAGCGTGGCATGTCCCGCTGTTGTCATGGGTGCAACACACTCATCGAGGAGGGGGATGGACACGATGTCTGCTTCCAGTATGCTGGGGCAGATGTTGTGGATACGTCCTGCCCACACTGCGGGCGGTTGACGATTCAGACATTGTGTCACGGGTGGCTGTGTTCCTATGGGACTCAGCCACCACCTCGTCTGCTTCCCGTTCTGTGACGGCAGGACTACGGCCCTGCCGCCCGCTATGGCGAGCAGCGAGGGTGATATGAGGATTACTAATCCGTCAGCCACTGGCTCGCAGACTGTTCGCACCTCGTCTCGCTCGTCTGACCGCTCCCCATGAGACTGTCCCACCGTCTTGTTCCGAAACGGTACGTGATGATGAGATGTCTGTTGCAGCATCGGAGGATGACTTACTGGCATCAGACTCTGACGATTCCTTGAAGCTCCCTCCCTCGGGGAGTCAAGCTCAGGAAGAAGCGGACGTCGAATGTCAGCCATGCTTTCCCGGGCCGCCGGCATTGGGTTGCAGTTCACCGCAGTGCCTCTCCCGACGCTCGCGGCTGGATACACGGTACCTCGGGCTTGAGAGCGGCTCCAAGCCGCACTCGCCCCCAGTACCGTGTTCCCCCGGAAGTGCATGAGGAACTTAGTACGACCTGGAACGCCCCCCTTCGGCGCGTACACATCAACTAGTTCCATGACCTTTTCTTCCCTCGATGGTGGGGCAGCTAGAGGATACGTCGATGTCCACCAGGGGCTCAACCTAGACTCCCATCCAAAGCACGTAGGCTTTTCGGCATCTGAGGTGTCGAGAGCTTACTCTGCTGCAGGCCAAGCTGTCCCCTCTCTCCACGCTATGGCGATCCTGCAGGTCCATCAGGCCAATGCGCTGAGAGAGCTCCACGAGGGTAAGACCAACCCAGCGCTTGTACAGGAACTCCGCGCCGTCACCGACCTCGCTCTACGGGCGACCAAGGTGACCGCGCGGGCCCTGGGTCAGGCGATGTCCACACTTGTGGTCCAGGAGAGACACCTCTGGCTGAACCTTGCACAGATGTGTAACGCTGAGAAAGTCCGCTTTCTCGACGCACCCATCTCGCAAGGGGGGGCTGTTTGGTGATACGGTCGAGCCGCAGTTCTCGACAGTAAAGGAGCAGACAGAGGATATCAAGTATATCCTCCCCAGCCGTGACTCGACCACCCTCTGGCCGCCGAGATCCTGTGCACCGTCTGCTTCCCAGCAGCTCTGGTCCTCTTCGAGACATCAAAGAGGAGAACACCACCCCGTCAGCAGCTGCGGCGGAGGCCAAAGCGGCCCTCGTGGGAAGACCCCAGGGAGATCGAGAATACCTTCCGGCCCGAAACCAGCCATTCCATCGCTGGTTGGTCGATCCGGGATGGTTCCTGCCCCATCCCAACAGCCCACTTCTAAGAGTTTTCTCTCTCTCTGGGCGTTTATCACAGCCACTCTCACCCTCCACACGACGGTGTTCGGCAACTCGACGTTGCGTCACAGCGAGACCCAATGTCGAGGATAATCAGCAGCCTAAGCACTCTCAATCGACGGTGCGTTGTGCCACATTATTGTCTGGGTATTATCACAGCCGCTCTCACCCTCTACACGACGGTGTTCGGCAACTCGACGTTGCGGCAAGACCCAATGTCGAGGATAATCATCAAATCTCATTC
>NW_026634134.1:39497-47496 GCF_024868665.1 Triplophysa rosa
CATACACAAATATACCATTATTTAAAGCTCAATAGCAATACGTATAGGAATATGTACATATGATTTGATGGTTTATTTTAATACTCAATAATCTAAAAGTTGTGCATAATAGCTGACACACACATGAACACTGTACAGTTAGTTTTGTGGCTATAAATCATTCCCTTTAAATGCTTTTGAAGTTGGAAAAATGTATTTTAATGTGTACTTTAGAGATGGTCCCTAAATTCACGAAAGTTTAATGTCAAACCAATTCATGCCAGTGAAACGCGGCAATGAACGCATGCTTTATATGCGCCACGCGCTCGTGTGTAAACACATTAGGACAATTTATATATAAAACAGTATACAATATTGGTTAATGTTCCTGTAGGAAGGAGCTTGTTCTGTTGACAGACAGAGGCTTCAATTCCGCGAGTAGGCTACAGTTTGCAAAACCGTGCGCACGGATTGCGAAAGCGTGGGCACAGATTATGAATTCGTGGGTACAGATTTCAAAAATTGAGGGGACGGTTTACAAAACCGAGAGCACGGATTGCGAAAGCGTGGGCACAGATTATGAATTCGTGGGTACAGATTTCAAAAACTGAGGGGACGGTTTACAAAACCGAGAGCACGGATTGTAAACTCGTGGGTACAGTTTATTAATCCGAGAGCACGGTTTTGTAAACTAAGGGAACGAATTACAAAACTGTGGCCACGGATTTGCGGGTCTTGTTTTTTTTTCTCCGAGGGGTGACCAGACGGGCTCTGTAGAAATGAGACGGTCTAGCCTCGCGGAGGATTTCCTACTTGCGTCACCTGCTGCTCATGTTGCATGGCGACAGCAGCAGGCCACAGCAGTGACGTTTATGACTTTTTTAAACAAATACGGAGCCAGAAAAATGATATTTTATTTTAGAGAATATGACACGTTTATGTAGATTAAAACAGCCCAACAGTATATTAAATTAACCAACCTTAGAAATTTAAAACACAATAATGCACCAATAATGTTTATGAACAACATCATATATAATATTAAAACACTGAAATGGACCTTTTTTGTGAATTACATACTTTTATTTAACTAAAGTTTTGAATGATTATTTAAAAATTTCAAGCCGTTACAGGCGCGCAATGAATCTCGGGATACCCAAGGCTGTGAAGGATACATTCGTTCTATCCTTAAAAACCCGCGGAAATAAGGTCGCATTTTGGGGCTGCATTTGAAGCAACCTTTGAATCGGGCGCTGCTGTGACGCAATCGGTCTTAAAATGCAGCCCTCAAAGCACGCATCCCCCGAATTGGGACACAGCCAAGGTGTCCCTGTGGCCTCAAAGCTTCAGCACCGCCGCTCTGAGATCGATTGCTAACGTCTGAGGTGAAACACGCCCCCACTCATCAGCATACAGACAAAAAAATACATAAATAAATAAATGTAGGAATAAATACATATGTCCATGAATAAATGTGGAAATAAATAAAACTGTAAATAAATAAATGTATAAATAAATAAATGAAAAAATAAATAAACATTGAAAAATATATAATTACACATAGATAAGGAAAAAGTATAAATACTCATTTATTTTTGCTTTTTTTACATTTCTTCATGGATTTATTTTTCTATGGATTAATTTTTAATTAAGTCAGGTTTGGAATTCCATAGTTGTGCACCTCAGCCTCATTGGGTGTTTCGGCCCTTTATCACAAGACACCCTCATCCAAGGGAGGCCCACCACAGGTTGATCAGGCCTGGGTGCGTGTAGCATTGTTAGAGGGTCATCTGGCAGCCCATGCTGTGTCCATCCGCCTAAACCACACCCATTGGCTTCTTCTTTCTGCACCACTGGCCAGTTCTTGATTATCCTCCACTGGACCTGTCCTCTGAGAGTGACCTATTTGTCAGCTATGGTGACCTCTGCATTTAACCCGTCCAGTGAGTAGTGAACTCACGCACTGCAAGTCGTGAACACATATACACCAGAAGCAGTGGGCAGCTATCACTGCAGCTTTAATGCACGCTCAGTGCCCTCGGTCCCGTATGGTATACCATTACAACACATTACCAAATTCAATGCAACCAAACGCGTCAACCCGTTGGCTAAGGCTGTTATAGCCCCACTGGCTCCGTTAATGCAATCTCAGTGCCCCCGGTCCCGTATGGCATAACATTACAACACATTACTATAACCTCATCGCAACTATATAAGCCACCCCGTTGGCTAAGGCTGTTCTAGCCCCACTGGCACCGTTAATGCATGCTCAGTGCCCCCGTTCCCATATGGCATAACATTACAACACATTACCATAACCTCATCGGAACCATACACGCCACCCCGTTGGCTAAGGCTGTTCTAGCCCCACTGGCACCGTTAATGTATGCTCAGTGCCCCCAGTTCCGTATGGCGTAACATTCCAACACACAACACCATTTTATTACGTGGTCACTTGGCAGCCCATATTGCGTCCTTCCGTTTCAACCACAGCCAGTGGCTGCTTCTCTCAGTAACAGTAGCAAGATCTTTGACTACCGTCAGTTGGGCCTGTCCTCTGATCCCCACTTTCTTTAGCAGCCTTGTAGTGGAATTGGAAACACAGCCCCTGCAGCCCACTTCCACCGGGAACACTTTCACTGTCCATCCCCGATCTTCAGCATCCACTGCCAAGTTGGCATGAGATTCTTTCGTTCAAATGCTTCGTTAATGGCCTCTTCCCAAGCTACAGTCAACTCAACTATGAGGACTGTCCCACTGGAGCTGGACCACAGAACCATGTCCAGCCGCAGGTTGGTCGCTACGATTTCCAAGGGGAAAGTAAGTCTGTGGTTTAAATCAACTCGCATTTCCCAATCCCTGGCTATACTCAGGAGATCTGAATCTGGGGTTAAGGGGTTGGCTCGCGGTTTCTGCCCCTCCCGAATAAAGGGTTGCCTTTTTAGAGAGTTAGCCTTGGCGTTTTGGGGGATGGCATTTGCTGCCACTCTCGTGGTCTCTACTGCTGCAGCCAAGCACTTTAGTACTTTATTGTGGCGCCGTGTGTATCTCCCCTTTGTCAAGTTCTTCTTACAACCCACAAGAATATGTTTAAGGTTTGCTGGAGCTTTGTTTTTTTTTTCCATACTCCACAGCTCACTCCAAGTGATTTTGCACCGTTCAATGCCTTCCCACCTCATCTAACGGCCTTGCTTGGCTTGAGAGACTGCTCTGGCGAATCTACTTGCTTCCTCTTGACGCCGAACCTCCTCCACTACTAGGTGATGCTGTTCCTTTGGTGTTGCTTTTCGCCACGTGGGTGTGGTTGATGCCAAACCAAGTCCCCCTCTGCCATGTTGAACTTGTCCCACAATGTCCTTATGTCTGAGGGCTGCCTTTGCATCTCCTACCGCTGTTGTTGGGTTCCATTTCCTCCCTGTCGCTACTGTTGGAGCAGCATCTCCTAAACAGGGATCACAGGATTGTTTGACAACATCTCTAACCTTGTTTTGGTGCATTTATATTCCTCCACAAGGCTTGAAATGGGAAGAGAGAGAGCTCCATTCCCGTACAGCCCTATGTTGCTAAGGCATCTTGGTAGCCCAAGCCATTTCCTCACTTGTGTACTCACCAATCTCTCCAGGTTTTTGGCGTGAGACACCATGAGCTCATACATAAAAAAATGGAACTATTTAAAGGCTCCATGAATCATGTGACGTGAAAATTTTGAACTTTCGTTGCCGTGACTCTCTCTCTCTCAGCAGCTCTGGAGAGGCTGAAGTGTAGCGTGATGTCATGGAATTTTTAGATTTTTTTGAACGCACGTGCAAGACTGTCAGTTTTGAATGCTTATGTCTTCTAAATGGGAATTTTGTCAGCACGTAGGAGCATATCAGTTTATTGATGTCCTTAAAGCTAAATAATTTTTATCATTCTACTACTATGCCTGTTTTCGTCATATTGATTGTGTTTTTGGGTGTAATATACACTGAGCAAAATAATAAACGCAACACTTTTGTTTTTGCACCCATTTTTCATGAGCTGAACTCAAAGATCTAAGACTTTTTCTATGTACACAAAAGGCCTATTTCTCTCAAATATTGTTCACAAATCTGTCTAAATCTATGTTAGTGAGCACTTCTCATTTGCTGAGATAATCCATCCACCTCACAGGCGTAGCATACCAAGATGCTGATTAGACAGCATGATTATTGCACATGTGTGCCTTAGGCTGGCCACAATAAAAGGCCACTCTAAAATGTGCAGTTTTACTGTATTGGGGACCGGTCAGTATCTGGTTTGACCACCATTTGCCTCACGCAGTGCAACACATCTCCTTCGCATAGAGTTGATCAGGTTGTTGATTGTGGCCTGTGGAATGTTGGTCCACTTCTATTTAATAGCTGTAGAAAGTTGCTGGATATTGGCAGGAACTGGAACATGCTGTCGTATACGTCGATCCAGAGCATCCCAAACGTGCTCAATGGGTGACATGTCCGCATTAAGTAATATAAAATACATTTAAAAAGACAATTTCACTTTTAATTAAATATAATGAAAAGGCACAAACACTGGATGCAATATTTGTGTGCATGTTTTAATATATGACTTACAAGTAACAGCAACAAAAACAGTATAAAAGCAACAAAATGCAATAAATTGTCATGATTCTGCCGTTGGTCATGTTTTTCTAGTCTAGTGGCAGGATTATGACAGACCCACGTGTTAAGTGTAGAGAGAGACATGACATTGTTTGTTTTGACCTGTCATGCACTTCGATTCCTCGTTTAGCTTCCCGCCTGTGTCTCATTACCCACACCTGACCTGCCCATTGTTATCTTAGGCTTGTTCGACTTGATGCGGCGCCGCAAGATCCGACAGACCGATGACATCAAAGTACCGCGAGAGCGATTTAAAAAAGCATAAAAAGTTTGCTTTCGAAATGCTCTCGCAGTACTTTGATGTCACCCGCCTGTCGGATCTTGCGGCGCCGCATCAAGTCGAACAAGCCTCTTCTTTGTTAGTTCCCTTATTTAATACCCTGGACCCATATTATTAAAGCTTCTAAGAATCCTCTAAGAAAGCTCTCAATTTAGCTTAAAAACTTCTACGTGGGGGTCTTAGCTTAAAAGTGATTCAAGATCAATCTGAGAGAAACTCTGAGCAAGGAAAAGACAAAAACTTTTATCTTAGTGAGGAGGCGGGGCTGACCCCGTTGCTATGTATGACACAGTCTTTTAAAGACTGTGATTGGTTGGTTGACCAAGAAGGAAAAAAGAGCGCTTTTAAGTATAGGGTCATTAGTTTGAAATTGCACATGTCTTTTTTCCTGTTTTACCATACTCATGCACGCACACACGCACAGACACGCACTATATATATATATATATATACACATAAATATTCGTTCTTTCTTTTTTTATTTACCATGCTGTTAATGTCATCGTATTTCTGTAAGTGCTGTAATTGTTTGTGTGATCACTATAGAAGGCAGTGACAGAACCAAATCATCTCTGCTCCATAGCTGCTAAATATGTTAATGTTGTTGCTAAATATGTTAATGTAGTGATTTCTTCTATTTCTGGCGCTATAGAATGTCTGCGCTGTTTTGGAGATGTTAGCGTGTCTCTAATAGGATCGGTCACAAACATATAATGTGTTGTGTCTTATTAACTCACTGTCATTCAATTCAATGTAATTTTATTTTATAGCGCTTTTACAATTTGCATTGCATCAAAGCAGCTATACAAGAAAACCAAAACCAAGATAATCAAATGTTGAACACAAACACACACAAAATAAATAAAAAAAATCTGATAAACCTTAAAAGTAATATGGAAATTGTCATGCATTGCAACACATTTCTTCTCACTTTTCGAGTTTCGTCCATTTTCTCTGCTGCTAAAGAAACTCTTAGGTCTCTTAAAAGTCCCCCTCGCTACTCCTAAAATTTTGGACCCTAAGAGCTCTTTTAATGGTCAAGATGCTTTATGAATTACTTTTTTCTTTACTAGGATCTTTTCTGTAATTCTAAGGGGAAACGACCACATTTCTAAGAATTTTCTTAGAATTTTGTCACTAGGAGCAACTCTTTGCGCTAAGATTGTGCATGAATACGAGCCCAGGGCCCGTATATATAAAACTTCTCAAAAATGCTCTTAAAAGTTGACTTGTTGTCAAAAAATTCTTAGTAAGAAGTAGGACTTTTTTAAGACTAGGAGCCTTTTATAAAGAACCTAAAAGCAACTTTCAGTAAAGTTTAAGACTGATTCTTAAGTTCTGACTTACGTGTTGTAAATTAAGGACTACAATGATTTAAACACAAAATTGCCACCTTTGACCTCTGAATCAACCAATAGGGAGCCGGCAAGGGTGAAGTCAGAGCAGCATGGCACCATTTATTCATTAGTCATTATTCAAGACATTACTTAATTCAGACATAACATTAATATAAATGTGACCCTGGATCACAAAACCAGTCTTAAGTAGCACGGGAACATTTTTAGTAAAAGATATACCATACATTGTATGGGTCAAAATTATACATTTTTCTTTTATGCCAAAAATCATTAGGATATTAAGTAAAAATCATGTTCCATGAAGATATTTTGTAAATTTCCTACCTTAAATATATTAAAACTTTATTTTTGTGAGTGGACGGCCTGCTACAGTGCCCCTGATTAACAACTTCAAAGGCAATTTTCTCAATATTTTGATTTTTTGCATGCTCAGATTCCTGAGTTTTAAACGGTTGTATCTCAGCCAGATATTGTCCTATTCTAACTCATATATCAATAGAAATCTTATTTATTCAGCTTTCAGATTATGTAAAAATCTCAATTTCGAAAAATGTACCCATGAGACTGGTTTTGTTGTCCAGGGTCACATATCCTGTATATTGTAGTACTTTTCAGAGTCGTGGGTAAGGAAGAGGACGAGGTTGGCGAGACTGACACAGGCTTTTATTAAAGTTATATACAAACTTTGATTTACTCAACATAAAATACAGCTGGCGCTTCCACAGCGCTCCATACGATTCTTTATCCTTTGTAGTTTCCACTTCCCGATCAGGTTCTCCCGTCAACCGCCCGTGTCAGTCTGTGAGTCTCTCTCCGCCTGTATGCTGCTTTCCTCCTTTTATCCGCTCTCTCCGCGCCCTTACTGGAATTAGATACAGTTGTTGATTGCTTGCACGTGTCCCACTTACTCACCGCTCGTCTCCCGGTTCTCTCTCCCGTTGCGTACCTCGCTAAACCACACCCCCCTTGCCACATACTCCCACCGCCCGTCTCAGGCCGGGGAGCCGTCCGGCCTGTAGCCCCCCCCCATTCCTGGAGAGGAAGTCGGCCACAGTGCACCCGGATGCAGCCACCGGCGGTCCTGGCTCAGCCTCGCCTACCTGCACGAGCGCTCCGTCTCCCTGCGTCTTCGGTCCCGAAGCGACACCCGCTGTTGGACTTTAAAGGCAGTCCTGCATGTTCAAAAATTTGTACTGAGACGTTCTTCAAAATCGATTAGAAGTTTATTATCAGATGTAAAAAGGAGTAACAAAGCTTTGGGTTGCCAGTAAATCACCACTCTCTCCAAAAAGCCAACAACCCAAATATTCAAATACACCCATATTTATAAAGTATGTGACGTCGCTCTATCTTCTGACTCCTCCTCTGCTTTTTGCTCCCTTTCCACCAATCATCATACGCCACGTTTATCTGCGTAGTTCCTGAAAAATAAAACCTTCTCAAAACATACATCCTGTGGTCGGTCTCTAGTATTGAGGAATGTTCTCCAGGGGCACCCTCCCCCAAGGAGTGGTCTCCTAAAAACAGTTTATTGTGGCCGGACAACACACCAACATTCTTAACATTCTTTTAGTAAAAAGAAAACACTTAATCATCTAATGTTTTTAATTATATAGCGTTGTTTCTTAATCCTATGATTCATTAAAACACATCACAACTCATGATTATACTTAGAACATATACAGTGGATTGATTCATAACATTTATTTTTCTTTGTGACTCTTTATATGTGTGTGTGTTTA
>NW_026634134.1:58510-61729 GCF_024868665.1 Triplophysa rosa
ATGTGACGTCGCTCTATCTTCTGACTCCTCCTCTGCTTTTTGCTCCCTTTCCACCAATCATCATACGCCACAAGTATGTGACGTCGCTCTATCTTCTGACTCCTCCTCTGCTTTTTGCTCCCTTTCCACCAATCACCATACGCCACGTTTATCTGCGTAGTTCCTGAAAAATAAAACCTTCTCAAAACATACATCCTGTGGTCGGTCTCTAGTATTGAGGAATGTTCTCCAGGGGCACCCTCCCCCAAGGAGTGGTCTCCTAAAAACAGTTTATTGTGGCCGGACAACACACCAACATTCTTAACATTCTTTTAGTAAAAAGAAAACACTTAATCATCTAATGTTTTTAATTATATAGCGTTGTTTCTTAATCCTATGATTCATTAAAACACATCACAACTCATGATTATACTTAGAACATATACAGTGGATTGATTCATAACATTTATTTTTCTTTGTGACTCTTTATATGTGTGTGTGTTTATCTAGATCATTTACGACTCCAACCCCCAACTTTCTCTGTTTTCTTTGTTTGCCCAGGAACTTTCCACTGAGTGAAATAGAAAGCACATGACAAAAACACACAGCTTAATGAAACAAATGAAAGAAAACACTTATTGATTATATTGATATTTAAATCATACTTTTATCTAAAAAATATTCCCACACCGCACACAAATAACCCAATAATTCGGTAAAAGCAGGCCAATTGGTCCCCAGGATCAGCGGGTGTCGGAGGTGCGGATTAACGGCCACCTCTACACTATGCGTTTGTCCCCTGAATTGGATAACAGTGGTCACCAAAGGGTACCTTGCCACATCCCCGTGGACACACCGTACCCGAACCTTGCGGCTATTATCCAATGCCCCCAGCCGAACCAGGCTTTGATGGATAGAGGTTTGGTTACAGCCTGAATCCACCAGAGCCGGGTATGTACCCCCCTTATACTCACAGGTATTTGGTACCCGCCGGTTTGACCGAGGGCAGCCTGTGGGGCATCCGGGACCCGGATCATTGTGCTTATGTCCATAGCCGGGCAACGATCGATGAAATGGTCCGGGTCCCCACAACGCCAGCAGGACGGCTCAGGCGTCCTGCTGGCCCCCCATCCCGGCGGCAGGAAATGGAGCACGTGCCAGACGCAGAGAGAGCGACGGCCTGGCGGAATCGTGGTATCCCCGGGGCGGTGCTCGTTGTCCCGCGGCATAGTCCGAGGGGTGCCCGGCTCTCTCACGGGGCGGTGGACGAGGCGGTCCGGGAGGGCTGGACCTGGGGAAAGGGACAGGTCAAGAGAGGAGAGAAGAAGAGGGAGATAACGCCTCCGAAGAGGCGTGAGAGACAGTTGTAGGGGGTTCGCCAACCCCGGGGCACACCACCATCTGGACCTCGGCAAGCTGTATGGCTGAGTCCAGCGACGTCGGCCGGTGGCACTGGACCCACTCGGCCGTCTTCTTGGGCAGCCGAGCGATAAACTGCTCCAGCACCACACGATTGATGATGTCCTCGACGTCGTCTTTCCCAGCCAGCAGCCATTTGCGGCAGGAGTCCCGGAGCTGTTGGGCCATCACGAAGGGCCGGCCGCTTTCAGCAATGTTCCTCCGGGCTGCGGCCGACCCGCTGCAGGATGGCCTTCTTGAGGTCATCGAAGACCAGGAGGTTCGGCACCGGCAGTGATCGAGCGGCCAGCTGCGCCTCCCCCGTGAGTAGCAGTAGTAGGCGCATCGCCCAGTCCTCCCTTGGCCAAGTGCAGGTATCCACAGATTTCTCAAAAAGTTCCAGGAATGCCTCTGGATCATCTTGGGGTCCCATCTTGGTTGTGGGATGTTTTGTGCGTATTGGGGTCATTGGGCATCAACTGGCTTAATTCTTCTGTTAGAAAGAACTGCAACTAGTCCAGAGTGAGATTGTAAAATCCAGGTATTTATTTGAACAGTGATGTGCATGTGGTTTTTCTATAGAAAACAGGAAAATATAATGAATACAGATATAATACAGATACAGAGTGGCAAACATTGTCACTATTAATTATACAGTAAACAATTAAATGTAATCATGAAAACGTAAACTTACAACAGTATACGACAAGTATATTTTGCCGAGGGAAATTAAATCCGTAAAAGCTTCCCTTCAAGTCGTTCTGAGGGATCATACTGTCCCAGAGGAGGTCCTTACCACATTGTTGACTGAAGTAGAAGGCATACTTAATTCAAAACCCATGGGTTATGTATCATCGGATATCGCAGATCCTGACCCAGTCACACCCAATTTATTGCTAATGGGGCGGCGGGACGCCTCTCTACCTCAGGCTGTGTACGGACCCAGCAATCAACTTGGACGTAGACGCTATCGACACAGCCAGGTGATCGCTGATCATTTCTGGACTCATTTCCTCAGGGACTACCTGCCCAGTCTTCAGCTTCGACAGAAGTGGCAGAATGTCACACAAAATCTAACTGTGGACCAGGTTGTCCTAATTGCAGACTCCCAACTTCCCAGAGCCCAATGGCCAGTTGGTAGGATAACCAGAGTCCTGCCAAGCAACGATGGCACCGTAAGAGCTGCCGAGGTAAACATCAAAGGCAAAACCTATGTCCGCCCAGTCGTCAAAATGATTGTTCTACCTGAGATGCCTAAAGACTAGTTTAAGGTCACATAGTATAGGGTATTCTGTATTCTTACAAATTTCCTGTGTAAATTAGTAGGGCGGCTGTGCAGAATTCCCTGCATGGGCGGGCCTATCCTGTTGATCTCATCTTGCGCATGCGCTGAGACATTAGTCAGCAGTTCTGTGTAACGGAGTTCACATTGCCTCCTGGTTGTTATATGTTCAAACAACTAAAGTCCACTTTTGTTTGTGTGGTGTTACTGTGCGTTCCTACGAAAGTAAGTGATGTTATTTAGCAACAATATTAATGTGTTTCTAAGTGAGTTAACATTTAGATCGGTTTCCTTTACCATATCAGACATTTACATGACAATACACGTAATTGATACATGTATCAAGAAGCAATACGTTATTCAGAGTGTTTGTACATCCATATGAATATATAGCTTTCATTATTTGTCAAGGAGAGAGTTATTTAATCCTTAATTGTATATTCGCGTTATGAAGAGTGGGTTTGAGTAATGCAATTATGCGCGTGTAACCTGACACCGCTAGCCACCTGCAGCAGCGGGAAACTCACTCCACCAATATTGTTGTATTGAGATCATATTGT
>NW_026634134.1:67361-79805 GCF_024868665.1 Triplophysa rosa
CAGAATAGCTCTCAGCTCGCTCTGAATCAGCTGTCTTGGTTGACCATACCTCTGCTCTAAAGCCTGCATAGCACAAGTGTAGGGAAAGGGGCTGTTGACGTATCTCTTAGCTACTTGATAGGCAGCTGGCAGCAGTAGGTGCTCAAGAAGCACCTGATACTTATAGTCCTCCGTTAGATGTCTGTGAGGGCCAAGGATACTGTAAAGTCCCTTTTTAAGCATAAGGAAATCGCTCTCCTTTCCCGTGGAAAACACTGCCAGCTTTGGTTTGGGTATGCCATAGGAAGAGGCAATGGCCATTTCCATCAAATCAGGAAGCACAGGATTGGCATGATAATACTGTGGTTGTAGTCCAGACCAAGCTGGTGGATGCAGAGGTGGCGGTTGATAAGGGCGCTGAGGATGCATGGTAGGCTGGGCTGGTACGGCCTGAACTGGGGCTGGCATTGATTGTTGATATAGGCGGTGCTGTGGAACTGGCACTGATTGTACAGGAGTTGGCTGACGTTGAGGTTGGATGTAAGAAGGTGCAGGCTGTACAGCAGCGGACTGTGACGGTAGCTGGGTAATAGCTGATCGGGGCTGCACCGAAATAAGCTGCTGCTGTGGCTGGGCTGGTTGCACTGCCTCTTGTTGAAGCTGAGGCCATGATTCTGACCTTTGGAGTTCAGATGGTCGTCTTTGAGGCGGTGACCCAGGTACAGATGATGCACGTAGTATGTTACATGGCTGCAGTGTTGGCTGAACACTTGTTCTTGGCTGCAGTTGGATAAGAGGCTCATGATACCGTGTTTCTCCATAGTATGGGGAAGATGCTTCAGTCACAGGGATTTCTAATCCAGGGTTATGGAGTTCAGTGGGAGAAAGTCTCTGGTAATTCCCAATAAAGGGAGATCGTGATCGAGGAGATGATTGTCTAGCACAGTCCATTTGTATTTGAAGCTCTCTCATCTCACTGTTATATATCTCCATCGTGCTTCCAAGTGATGCAGCTTTTCACTGTCAATGTCTCTTTCTTCATGTGCAGAAGTCACATAACCCTTATAAGTATCCTGGCTTGTATGAGATATTCCTGCAGCGGCCTCTGCTGGTGCAGGAGGGAACTGTCGTGGAGGGGGATAGTCAAGAACATAATCCTCCAAGTAGGTGGGCACCCGCTGGGTACGACTTGGACGAGGATTCGGCTCCTGTTCTCCCAAATGGAAATCTCTGGATGTAGCCATGAAGCAGTTGATGTTCTTATCCGGCTCGAAGGACCAATTTGTGGGATGTTTTGTGCGTATTGGGGTCGTTGGGCATCAACTGGCCTAATTCTTCTGTTAGAAAGAACTGCAACTAGTCCAGAGTGAGATTGTAAAATCCAGGTATTTATTTGAACAGTGATGTGCATGTGGTTTTTCTATAGAAAACAGGAAAATATAATGAATACAGATATAATACAGATACAGAGTGGCAAACATTGTCACTATTAATTATAAACAATTAAATGTAATCATGAAAACGTAAACTTACAACAGTATACGACAAGTATATTTTGCCGACAATATGATCTCAATACAACAATATTGGTGGAGTGAGTTTCCCGCTGCTGCAGGTGGCTAGCGGTGTCAGGTTACACGCGCATAATTGCATTACTCAAACCCACTCTTCATAACGCGAATATACAATTAAGGATTAAATAACTCTCTCCTTGACAAATAATGAAAGCTATATAATCATATGGATGTACAAACACTCTGAATAACGTATTGCTTCTTGATACATGTATCAATTACGTGTATTGTCATGTAAATGTCTGATATGGTAAAGGAAACCGATCTAAATGTTAACTCACTTAGAAACACATTAATATTGTTGCTAAATAACATCACTTACTTTAGTAGGAACGCACAGTAACACCACACAAACAAAAGTGGACTTTAGTGGTTTGAACATATAACAACCAGGAGGTGATGTGAACTCCGTTACACAGAACTGCTGACTAATGTCTCAGCGCATGCGCAAGATGAGATCAACAGGTTAGGCCCGCCCATGCAGGGAATTCTGCACATTGGTCATGGGGAGGAGCGTCCCAAGGGAGGGAGGCGCTGCCACGGCTGCCGAAACCCCCTGGCCGACCCAGCTCCGGAACCTCTCGCGGTCCTCTTGCTGGGCCTGGAGGATTGCCTGGAAGCAGCGCTCGTTGTCCGTGCGAAGATCCAGCAAGGCCTGATGTTGCTCACGGTGGAGGACCGCGAGGGATGAAATGACGTCCGCAAATGGAGTAGCTGCTGAGGACTGCATGCCGGTGGTGGCCCTCCTGCTTCCTTCCCGGGTTTCGGCACCAGTGTAGTACTTTTCAGAGTCGTGGGTAAGGAAGAGGACGAGGTTGGCGAGACTGACACAGGCTTTTATTAAAGTTATACACAAACTTTGATTTACTCAACATAAAATACAGCTGGCGCTTCCACAGCGCTTCATACGATTCTTTATCCCGGGTACAGAGTCCTTTGTTTCCACTTCCCGATCAGGTTCTCCCGTCAACCGCCCGTGTCAGTCTGTGAGTCTCTCTCCGCCTGTATGCTGCTTTCCTCCTTTTATCCGCTCTCTCCGCGCCCTTACTGGAATTAGATACAGGTGTTGATTGTTTGCACGTGTCCCACTTACTCACCACTCGCCTCCCGGCTCTCTCTCCCGTTGCGTACCTCGCTAAACCACGCCCCCTTGCCACATGTATATTTTAATTAATTTATACTGTATATTAAGCTGCAATCCATAACTTATTTGGGTAAAATAAACCAAAATTTTGTTATTGGGCATGTACATAAAAATCAGTGTTGAAAACTGTCTGCCTACCTTCCTCTGATTTACAACGTTTAAAGCTTATAATGAAGATAAATAGATATATCTATATGAAGATAAATACATAAAGTAACCTGCAATTTCATTTTTCAAACAGAGATGTCGACAGATGCAAAAGTTAAAAATTGCAGTTTCAAAAATTGCGCAAAAATATTACAAATATGTATCCATTTTGGCTTGGTTTCATACACTTTTAATTGAGTTTTAACAGTTAATTTAAAGAATTAAGCTGCTGAATGACACCCTATTATAGTATATAAAGAAAAGACCAAAGCTGCAAATCCTTAAAAATGTATTTAACATTTTTTATATGATTATATTATTTCATGTACTCCCTGTCATCATATCATTTCAACACATTGTTTCTTTGTTGTAAAGTCCACGGTATCTGCCTCTGTACTGCCATAGACAGCATCAGATCATCAGCTCTACTTGAGTACAGCAGGGCGCAGGGCACATACAGCAAGCAGCGTGTGACAGTCACTGAACAGTGTGAAGCTATGAGAAGGCTTGAACAGAAGGGGGCGCTATGGGATTAAACTGCTGTCATTTCACTACTTTTGAATTAATACAACAAATCTTGATTCATTCATTTAAATAAACAAATAAAAATATTTTTTGTATTAAAAACAGAGATAACCATGTTAGAAAAGCGCTATTATATTTTATCTGCTGTATGTGCATAATCGTAAGGACCGAAATATTATCATATTTATTTACACTGATCAGCCATAATATTATGACCACTGACAGGTGAAGTGAATAACACTGATCATCTCTTCATCACAGCACCTATTAGTGGGTGGGATAGGCTATATTAGGCAGCAAATGAACATTTTGTCATGAAAGTTGATGTGTTTAGAAGCATGAAAAGTGGTCAAACGTCAGGAGTTTCAAGTAGCCTAAGTGAGTTTCATAAGGGCCAAATTGTGATGAACGACTGGGTCAGAGCATCTCCAAACTTCAAGTTTTGTGGGGTGTTCCCGGTCTGCAATAGTCAGTATCTATCAAAAGTGGTCCAACACTGTCCAACACTGAAAGAACACTGTTGAACTGGCGACAGAGTCATGGCGCGGCAAAGGCTGATTGATGCACGTGGGGAGCGAAGGCTGGCCTTTGTGGTCCAATACAACAGATGAGCTACTGTAGCTTAAATTGCTGAAGAAGTGAATGCTTGTTCTGATAGAAAGGTGTCAGAAGTGCATCACAGATTGTTGCGTATGGGGATGCAAAAGGGCGACCAACACAATTTTAGGAAGGTGGTCATAATGTTATGCCTTATCATAACATTGTAGGCTATATGCTCAGTGTTAAATTTCTGGTTCCTTACGAACACTTAATTTCTTTCTGTGTTTTGGATCACCAGTAAAATCAAATCATAAATAGGTTGGATGTTGTGAGAGAATTCTTCTTCAGATCTGGGAGCACAAAAACAAGACACAGAGAGGCATCAAGCTTTTGAACTCATTTATTTTAGAAACTACAAGTCTTTATATACGGTGCCAAAAGACATCTGGCAGGTTTCATATGTCCAGGGATTGACCAAATAAGGTATAGCAGTTCGGACAAAGAATGTTTAGCTTAGAAGGAATCCCCTCCTTCCATGAATAGCCAGAAGGCACCCCCTTCCTCCTACCCTATATATATATATATAGCCGGCAATGTATAGTGAGCTTAACACTTCACAATTCTTGATTTTGTGGGCTTGTATTTATTTATGCGGAAATTAAATCTAACACTCAGTCTCACGGGAATAAAAGGACATCTGTGCTTAAAATGAGCCTAAAATACAAACAAAAAGCTTAACGTAAAGGTCCATTTCCTAAAGCACAAACATAGAAAGTTATTTTTAAAGTTTTAATTACTGGTTGTAATGACTGTATACAGTTTGTAAAAATGAAAATATCAAATACAATTAGAGAATGTTAAAAATGGTAACTACAGTATTATTTGTCACATGTTTTCATATTTGTTATATTTTTGTGGTGTTATTGAATTTTGTGTAAATGCATGCAACTGTTTTGATCATTTGCAATGGTTAGATTAACTATTTTCACAGTGGACTATTTTTTCAATAGAGTTTTGGTCAACTTTATTAAAACCAGTTATGGCCAGTTTGATCTGCAAACAATATTATGCAACAATTAACAATTCATTGCAAAAGTACAAAAACTCATTAATAATTATGTGTAAAAATGATTGGTCCCAGTTTTTAATTGTTTGATTATAACAAATTTTCACGGTTTCCCTCTGATTCTCCTCCTGTTTTCCCCCGACTACAATTCCCACTATCCCTCACGCTCCCGCACCTGTGTCGCATTTGTAATCCCCACACCTGCCCGTCATCAACCTCATCACCTATGGACGATTTATACGCATTCTGTTTACCCTGTCATTGTCAGGTATTGTTAATGTTGAATGTGTTATTCCGTGCCTGTTCTCCCAGTGGATTTAATAAATATACCCTTTTTGTTTGTACTCCTTGGTCGTGAGTGTCTCTTCCCTAGCCTCACGTGACACAAATGAGATTTCAATGATATTTTGACCATTTAACTAGCAAATGTGTCTGGTTTTCATAAAAAAATTTGAGTCACCTTATCATATGGACTGAAACGAACGCTTTATTTCTTTATTGTTTATTACTTGCATTGAATCACAAAAGATGACACAATAAATGGAATGAAATTTTATTTGGATTGAAATTTTATTTGGATAAATGGACAATTTGCTTTCTATTGAAGTACAAACAATGTGAAAAGCAAAACCTTAATTGTTACTCACGCACCTACAAGAGTAGAAAGTAGAATCATGTACTGTATAGGTGATATTAAAGGGATAGTTCACCCAAAATCTCCAATTTGCTGTTTATTTACTCACCCCCAGGTTATCCGAGATGTAGGTGACATTTTTTCTTGAGTAGAACCATAAAAAAGATTGTTTGGTAAATCCGCTGCCCTCTTTGCTTCATATAATGGGAGTCTATGGGGTCCACGGGGTCCACCTGTCTAAGAGTTCCTAAAGCACATTATTCCAAAAAAGCGGCTCCTGGCGACATGTTGACGTTTCATGAAGCGAATCGTTTGATATTTTCATAAAACTGAACGTCATTTTTAATAATATTAGCCATACCGTGGATATCTTCTTGTAGCATTTGGTGGCGGATGGCATACCAGCGTCTGGTGCGTTTAGCGCCACCTGCAGAAAGGAAGTGTTGAGCGACTGTCGCCAAAATTACGCTCACGAAACGTGTCGACGAAACGTCTACATGTCGCCAGGAGCCGTTTTTTTGGAATAATGTGCTTTAGGAACTCTTAGACAGGTGGACCCCGTGGACCCCATTATATGAAGCAAAGAGGGCAGCGGATTTACCAAACAATCTTCTTTATGGTTCTACTCAAGAAAAAATGTCACCTACATCTCGGATAACCTGGGGGTGAGTAAATAAACAGCAAATTGGAGTTTTTGGGTGAACTATCCCTTTAAAGAGATGAGTCTTCAATCTAGATAGGCAGTAAGGGAAATTTTTAGCAAATACCGACTAAAATGTCAGCCTGTTCCTCATGAAAAGTTATGAAATAGCTTTTAGTGGTGGGGTGAAGTGTTGTTGTTTATTGTTTTATACTGTTGTACGAGGTCTACTTGTGACATTCGCATGGTTTTTACATTCAAAATCATCAAAATCAATAAGTAATATGCTATTTTCTACCCAGGTTTTGAGGCCAGCTCTGCAAACGCTCGGTTTTAATGGCCGTGCCGCATTGAAGACACTTGGAAGTAAACGCCCACTGCTTTGATTGGATGGCAGTTTGCGTAGTTGGAGCCTTCTGTGAATTTGGTTCGAGACATAACACATTAGCACCATTCACAGTTTTCGCAGGGCATTAGTATTATCTGGAGACCACCTGTGATTTATAAATTACCTCCCCACATCAGTATTTCATGTGACGCATTCGCAGATGTGATGGCAAGGCTTTGCGTATAGTTTGTATAGCCTATACTTGTATTTCGTTTAATGATAAATGACCGTACCTGTCAGCATTTGAGACCAGTGATCCCGAACCGGTGTTCTGCCAATTTATGCTACCCATAAATTTGTGCTACCCTCGTGTTGTGATTGGGTTGGGGGAGGGGTTATTTAGGTGTAAGGGTTGGGTTGGGGGAGGGGTTAGTCCTGTTTTGTATGGAGGTAGCAAAATTTGATAGGGATGCATAAATTGGCACAGGACAAAAGATCACCGCGATCGTGGGTCTCAAATGTTACGAGAGTTTCCATGATAAATAAACAAACAGGAGACTCCCGGTAACTTATGGATATCACCCAGCACCCGAAATAATACCAAAACACTTCAAAGCAGCCTCCATTATTCGCAAACGGTGTATAAAACCTTGAGAAATTATATATGAGACCACCAAATCACAGAGATGGCGATTCGCACGGGCTTAAGATCACAGACAACCTCTGCAAGTATTACAAATGACTAGAGCTCAGGGCACATCAAGCGATCTCTAACAAAGCAATAGAGATGCATACTACAAACATGTTTTACTCACATAAGATTGCTGCGCCATTCCTATCGGATCCAATATTGACGGCAGAGACAGCACTGCTTTTTAATTCGACCTGTGCCTTGTTCACGAAGGAATCCGCAGAGAAATGAAACTAACAAATGCGCCATGTTTTTCCCACATGAGCTGGAACGTCTTTAAAAAGAAACTTTAACCACGCATTCTTAATATCGGAATCCGAAGGAAGGTTATGCAGCGACTGTATTCTTCCACAACCAGGGATGGCACAATATTTAGCTATCTTTAACGGCATGTTTGTTTATTGCTTGCTAGCTCTATCTGTTTCCGCGCCACTGGTTATGTCATGCGCGAACCAGTGGGCGGGGCTAGAGAGTAGTCATTGATATTTTTCTTTGGAGGCGGTGTTCAACCTATCAATGACGTCATAGATGGGTGCATTTCAGAACCTGGCGTTCGCTGGTCCTGGTGTCAATAACAGATGTAATCTCAGTAACAAGGGCGTTTTCAGTTCTGACACTTACATGATGTTCGCGTGAATACGATTCCCTCTTATTTAACAAAAGCTCGGGTTAAAATTGTGATTTTAATTCATGCCTCCTTTAATAAAGTGCCACACAATTCTATAATATATTCCATTTAAAAGCCTCTATCCCCAGTTATCTTTCACTTTTATTTATGCCAAAGCAAGTACTCATGACTTGTCCAAACCTGCTTCATACATCACTGCAGCATGTTTGTGCAGATTGTTATTGTTCATGTTATTTCCATGATGCATTTGGCAAGCATGAGTGAAACTATGCCACAATACAGTGGATGAGTTGTGTCATGTCTAGGACTTGGGGTGCTTCAAGACAGGTTTATAACCACTATTATATAACCCTAAAAACACATTTAGGACTATTTACTGTCACGATTTGGCAGAGGAAGAACCCAAGCGCAGGCAACGGCAGTGAAGGGGTTAACAAATGACTTTATTAGACAAACACAAAACAAAAACCCACGAGTATGAATCAAGAACTAAACTAAGAAACAAACAGAAAACAAAGCCTTCCCACGAGGGGGCAAAAAGAAAACAAGAACAGCAAAACTAAGCTTAAACGACTCAACCAAACATCTACAAACAATACCGGGTAGAACAAACAAACTCACACTCGATGAACAGATGACAGGACAAGGCAAGGCAAGGCAAGGCAAGGCAAGGCGATGACATGAAGCAGCACATAACATACGTAACGTAAACATACGCACAGGACGCAATGACAGAGCACAGGACAATGAACCATGAGGATATTTAAAGGGAAGACAAACGAGGGATAACGACATGGGGCAGGTGTGGGACATTAAACACTCAGGGAAAGATAACGAGGAAACGAGAGGATTGGGGCCAATGACAAGACACTGGAGAGAACGTATATTATTGTCAAACGGACAATAATATGTTTCTCTCCACACATAACCAAAGACTTTGCCATGGCTCTGCTACAGGACCAAGAAAAACATGACTAAGGAAGCAGAGCCGTGACAATTTACGCTGCAGATCATCTTTGACATTTTTGAAAATACCAGTGTGACATTAATGCACTGTAAAGGTTTATGGATAAAAACAAATGTACTGTGGCCTTACATCAAAATCAAAGTGAATGATACATTCATTCTGTCTGAGTATCACATTTTCATGCAGGTCTGGACAGAAGACTTCATCCAAATCACAGACAATAGAGGAATAAACCTCTAGTGTGCCAGATTCGACATTAACCAAACGCAACACATTTGTCACTGCTGGCCAATTATATTCCACAAAAGGGGTCTTGCTCTTCCTTATACTCTTCCTCCTCAATCCTTTTTTACCACCTCTTACACATACTCATTCTCCTTTACCTCTCAGATTGTTTCTATCCATTGTTGGTATACATACTTAATGGAAAAAGTAATTGTGTTTAACTTTTTCTGTCTGTGTTTACAGCTGTGCAAAAAGAGTGCATGAGATTTGCAAAAGGCACACAGGAGAATATGGAGTGAGAGAGGGGGTGTGGGTTTTATAAGTGTACCAGTGTCTGTAGACATTACACTGATCAACATTGAGGGGAGGAGCTTGTTGAGGGAAGTTTTTTGTCAGTTGTAACTACAAAGCGTTACCAGTAAATCAAATGAATCTGAGCTGCAAGGATCTGTCACCATGGTACATCCAGATCATCCTAACATTGAATCCGGCATGCTGAAGAATCTGTCCACTCCTGGAAGTGCATTTGCAATTACTTTTTTATTTCTTGTTTTTCAGTACACATTCAAACTGGATTTTCAATGCCCATGTGATCCTTCAAACAACACCGTGTTTTGTGTATTGTATATTGTTTTTCCGGTTATCATTATTTTTTGCATTCTAATCTTAACTGCTAAAACATCTACAGCTGTTTGTCTTGGGACTTGGAAATACAATTGCAAACATAATTTCTGTAAATGGCAAGGTTCCTGCTGTGATCCCCGCTCCCCAACCTGCTGCTACATCTTCAAACATATTATGAGAAACGTTGTTCTTTCTTGTCTATGGATTATTACAGTTTTAATTGATGGGGACGTCTATGTTTGCTTGGGTCTAACAGAAGTTAATATTACGTCCTGGCATAATCAGATTCCTTGTAAAGAGAAGGAGAAACTCACCACTGATGAGTATAACAACTTAAAACATCATCAGACAGTATCAGAGGTATGTTATTTAACATTAAATCAAATTAACAAAATAATAAAATGTAATATAAATAACTTTATCATAATAGATGCATTGTGATTGCATGAACATTTTGCTATTACATTTTGGTTTTGTATTATCATTTTTGATACAGTAAGAGAAAAATAACAATGTTTCCTCAACTTTCTTATAAGTATATTTATTAATGTATTGTATGTTTTTCAGATCATAGGGTTGTCGTTCCTCTTCACTATTCCACTAGTGTGGTGCATATTTTCTCTTGGTTTTCAGTATCATAAAAACCCCTATAAGAATCTCTATGAAGATCTATATGAAGACAAGGCAATAACTCTTGCCGAGATGAGTTTGCAAGAGAGGGCAAAAAAATGTGCTGAAGATAATTATTTCTGCATTACAGAACTCAGTGATTTGAATAACTTATCTACATACTCAAAAGGTGTAATAACACTGCTAGATGAAGCAACAACCACTTCAGTACTTCCCTCAATTAACTCAGCACTCACCTCAATCACCTCAAAAATCTCGTCCATTACACTAGAATTCTCCTTAATTAAGTTAGGACAGTCCTTACCAACCTCAGAACCCTTCTCAACAATCCCAAATTTTGCCTCAATCACTTCAAAACTCATCTTAATCACCTCAGAACTCACCCTTCTCAACACAGCTCTCTCCAACAAAACATCTGCAGACTCCCCAACCCCAGCAGACTCCTCAAGAACCCCAGCAGTCCCCTCATCAAGCCCAGGAGAGCACTCAACAAGCCGAGCAGACCCCTCAACAAGCCCAGCAGACCCCTCATCAACCCCAGACCCTTCAAGAACCCCAGCAGACCCCTTCACAACCTCAGCGGCCTCCTCAACATCATCAGACTATTTAACATTCTCAACAATCTCTGAAACAACTTCAGCACTCACCTCAATCACCTGCAAACTTACCTCAATCATCTCAGGACTGGCATCAATCATCTCAGCACCCTCCTTAATCACCACACAACTCCCTTTCACAACCTCAGCATTCAACTCTATCACCTCAGAACTCTCCTCAATTACCTCAGATCTCACCTCAATCACCTCAAAACTCTCCTCAATCACATCTCTACCCTCCTTAGACATTTCCCTAACAATCTCAGCACTTTCCTCAATCACCATAAATCTGTCCTCATTCACCTCAGACCTTTCTAAATTCACATTAGAACTTAAGAATTTAAACTGTTCAGCACCTTCCTCAACGACCACAGCATCCACCTCAAGAACCAATTACTTTTCTCAGAAAACTCAAATCCTTTTCTCAAGGATTTCAACATTCTTCTCAAAAAACCGAGAACCCTCATCTGTGGTTTCTGAGTAGCTCCCGTTGTTGCAAAATGTTAATCGCATAATCTGAGATAATTTTGAGATAAAAAGCATCAACGTTTGATTTCAACAATTAATTTCACTATGATTTCAATCTTTGATGGCCTCACTCAGTAAATATTGAAGAAATTGAAGAAGGTTTTACTTTCACAGAATTTTCTTTACATTATGTAGAATGATTTTATGTAGAAAACATTAAATCATAAAAAAGACTAGCTCGGTTTTCACAGGCAGGGTTACATATGATTACATCTGATAACAGGTGTATGTCAGGGCTATCAATATTGTGTAATTTTTGGCTTCCTGTTTTATCTGTACCACTTAAATCCCACTGTTAAAAAAAAATGTAATTTTACAGGTAATGGTCTGTATTATTTTACAGAATTTTTCCTTTTTTCCATTAAAAAGTTAATGCCTGTTATTTTACAGATTTTTGCTGTACTAAAAAATACTACTTATTAAATTATGGTTAATTTCCTGTAATTTTAAATTATAGAAATATTATGTTTTTTTTAAAGCAATTTATAGTATTTTTACAATTCCCAAAATGCAATGAAGTAAAAATTTACGGATTTTCTCTGTAAAAAAATATGTAAAATTGCAACTGCTTTGTAATTAAATGCAGTTGAAGGTCATTATATATTTAGGGTATTTTAGAGGTCAACTGGTAATTCTACAGACACAAATGTAATTTATTTTGACATTTATTTTTGTTCTCACCTAAACAACATACAACTTTGCATTTTGACAACTTAAATATAGTAAACTGTAGTAAAACTGCTAGATCCTATTACGTTTTTGAAACTTTGCCTAACATATTAAATATTAAAATAAAGTATTTACGTGTGCAACGGTTATCGATTCACTATAGCTAATACAACATACAGTATTTTAACAATTTGTAATAATTTCTGTAATATATTACAGTACGGCAGTATTTGTAATTTAAACAACAATATTGTAATTAATCTGCAATCAAATTTATAACTCTCCTTTTGGGCATATATATTTTAGTTG